>NC_090328.1:98991689-99221067 GCF_035084215.1 Heptranchias perlo | reverse complement strand
TAGCAAGGAGGTTTTGGAAGGAGACAGTGAGAGGTAGTGAACATGGATTCAGAACGAGCAAGGCCAACGCCCAGATTTAATGATGCTTCTGTTGATTTACTCCTAGTGCAGTCAGGAGCAGGAGGGAGATTATTTTAACCAGCAATGGGAGGAAGAAACCTGCTGTTCTCACCAAGAAGGCGTGGTTGGAGGTCACTGAGGAGGTGAACTGCTGGAGCACTGTGATCCAGTCTTGGATGCAGTGCTGGAAACAGTTTAATGACCTAACCAGGTCAGGAAAAGTAAGTACAGTTGCTGATTCACCTACATCCTCTGGTGTACATCACCTTCCCCTCTCACTCTGTCTTGCCAAGCATACTCCATCACATCACTTCTCACACCCACTTAAGTTTCAACTTAAATTTGAAGTGTATTCAGGAGAAATTTTTTGACCAGTACGTTTCCGGCCCAACGAGGAAGGACGCATTGCTGGACTTGGTTCTGGGGAATAAGGGGGGCCAAGTGGAGCAAGTGTCAGTGAGGGAACATGTAGGGAACAGCGATCATAGTATCATAAGGTTTAGAATAGCTATGGAAAAGGACATGGACCACTCTAAAGTAAAAATACTCAATTGGTGGAGGGCCAATTTCAGTGGGATGAGAACAGATCTGGCCCGGGCAAATTGGAATCAAAGATTGGCAGGCAAAACTGTAATTGAACAATGGGTGGCCTTTATGGAGGAGATGGATCAGGTGCAGCCTAGGTACATTCCCACATGGGAGAAAGGTAGGGCAACTAAAGCCAGAGATGACAAAAGAGATAGAGAGTAAGATGAAGCAGAAAAAAGAGGAGTATGACAGATGACAGGTTGATAACCCAAGTGAGAACCAGGCTGAATATAGAAAGTTCAGAGGGGAAGTGAAAAAGGAAATAAGAGGGGCAAAGAGAGAGTATAAAAATAGACTGGCAGCAAACTTTAAAGGAATTCCAAAAGTCTTCTATAGGCATGTAAACAGTAAATGGGTAGTAAGAGGAGGGGTGGGACCAATCAGGGACCAAAAAGGAGATCTACTCATGAGGGCAGAGGGCATGGCCGAGGTACTAAATCAGTACTTTGCATCTGTCTTTACCAAGGAAGAAGATCCTGCTGGAGTCTCAGTAAAGGAAGATGTAGTTGAGATACTGGATGGGCTAAAAATTGATAAAGAGGGGGTACTGGAAAGGCTAACTGAACTTAAAGTAGATAAGCCACCCAGTCCGGGTGGGATGCATCCCAGGTTGCAGCGGGAAGTAAGGGTGGAAATTGCGGAGATACTGGCTGTAATCTTCCAAACATCCTTAGATGCGGGGGTGGTGCCAGAGGACTGGAGAATTGCAAATGTTACACCCTTGCTCAAAACAGGGTGTAAGGATAAACCCAGCAACTACAGGCCAGTCAGTTTAACCTCTGTGTTGGGGAAACTTTTAGAAACGGACGGACCACCCTGCATCGGAACGCTAGGCACCGGACACGACAAAGGCAAACCAAGTCCAATCGACCCTGCAAAGTCCTCCTTATGAACATCTGGGGACTTGTGCCAAAATTGGGAGAACTGTCCCACAGACTAGTCAAGCAACAGCCTGACATAGCCATACTCACAGAATCATACCTTTCAGCTAACGTCCTAGAATCTTCCATCACCATCCTTGGGTATCTTCTGTCCCACCGGCAGGACAGACCCACCAGAGGTGGCGGTACAGTGATATACAGTCAGGAGGGAGTGGCCCTGAGAGTCCTCAACATTGACTCCGGACCCCATGAAATCTTATGGCAAAAGGTCAAACATGGGCAAGGAAACCTCCTGCTGATTACCACCGACCGCCCTCCCTCAGCTGATGAATCAATCCTCCTCCATTATTGAGCACCACTTGGAGGAAGCACTGAGGGTAGCAATGGCACAGAAAGTACTCTGGGTGGGGGACTTCAATGTCCATCACCAAGAGTGGCTTGGTAGCACCACTATTGACCGAGCTGGCCGAGTCCTGAAGGACATAGCTGCCAGACTGGGCCTGCGGCAGGTAGTGAGCGAACCAACACAAGGGAAAAACCTACTTGACCTCGTCCTCACCAATCTACCTGTCGCAGATGCATCTGTCCATGACAGTATTGGTAGGAGTGACCACCGCACAGTCCTCGTGGAGATAAAGTCCCGTCTTCGCACTGAGGACACCATCCAACGTGTTGTGTGGCACTATCACCGTGCTAAATGGGATAGATTCAGAACAGATCTAGCAGCTCAAAACTGGGCATCCATAAGGCGCTGTAGGCCATTACCAGCAGTAGAATTGTATTCCAGCACAATCTGTAACCTCATGGCCCAGCATATTCCTCATGCTACCATTACCAACAAGCCAGGGGGATCAACCCTGGTTCAATGAGGAGTGTAGAAGAGCCAGGAGCAGCACCAGGCGTACCTAAAAATGAGGTGCCAACCTGGTGAAGTTACAGCTCAGGACTACATCCATGCTAAATAGCAGAAGCAACATGCTATCGACAGAGCTAAGCAATTCCACAACAAATGGATCAGATCAAAGCTCTGCAGTCCTGCCACATCCAGTCGTGAATGGTGGTGGACAATTAAACAACTAACAGGAGGAGGAGGCTCTGTAAACATCCCCATCCTCAATGATGGCAGAGTCCAGCACGTGAGTGCAAAAGGCAAGGCTGAAGTGTTTGCAACCATCTTCAGCCAGAAGTGCCGAGTGGATGATCCATCTCGGCCTCCTCCCGATATCCCCACCATCACAGAAGCCAGTCTTCAGCAAATTCGATTCACTCCTTGTGATATCAAGAAATGGCTGATTGCACTGGATACAGCAAAGGCTATGGGCCCCGACAGCATCCCGGCTGCAGTGCTGAAGACTTGTGCTCCAGAACTAGCCGCGCCTCTAGCCATACTGTTCCAGTACAGCTACAACACTGGCATCTACCCGACAATGTGGAAAATTGCCCAGGTATGTCCTGTCCACAAAAAACAGGACAAATCCAATCCGGCCAATTACCGCCCATCAGCCTACTCTCAATCATCAGCAAAGTGATGGAAGGTGTCGTCGACAGTGCTATCAAGCGGCACTTACTCACCAATAACCTGCTCACTGATGCTCAGTTTGGGTTCCACCAGGACCACTCGGCGCCAGACCTCATTACAGCCTTGGTCCAAACATGGACAAAAGAGCTGAATTCCACAGGTGAGGTGAGAGTGACTGCCCTTGACATCAAGGCAGCATTTGACTGAGTGTGGCACCAAGGAGCCCTCGTAAAATTGAAGTCAATGGGAATCAGGGGGAAAACTCTCCAGTGGCTGGAGTCATACCTAGCACAAAGGAAGATGGTAGTGGTTGTTGGAGGCCAATCATCTCAGCCCCAGGATATTGCTGCAAGAGTTCCTCAGGGCAGTGTCCTAGGCCCAACCATCTTCAGCTACTTCATCAATGACCTTCCCTCCATCATAAGGTCAGAAATGGGGATGTTCGCTGATGATTGCACAGTGTTCAGGTCCATTCGCAACCCCTCGGATAATAAAGCAGTCCGAGCCCGCATGCAGCAAGACCTGACCACATCCAGGCTTGGGCTGATAAGTGGCAAGTAATATTCGCGGCAGACATGTGCCAGGCAATGACCATCTCCAACAAGGGAGAGTCTAACCACCTCCCTTTGACATTCAATGGCATTACCATCACTGAATCCTCCACGATCAACATCCTGGGGGTCACCATTGAGCAGAAACTTAACTGGACCAGCCACATAATACTATGGCTACAAGAGCAGGTCAGTGGGTATTCTGCGGCGAGTGACTCACCTCCTGACTCCCCAAAGCCTTTCCACCATCTACAAGGCACAAGTCAGGAGTGTGACAGAATACTCTCCACTTGCCTGGATGAGTGCAGCTCCAACAACACTCAAGAAGCTTGACACCATCCAGGACAAAGCAGCCTGCTTGATTGGCTCCCTATCCACCACCCTAAACATTCAATCCCTTCACCACCGGCACACTGTGGCTGCAGTGTGTACCATCCACAGGATGCACTGCAGCAACTTGCCAAGACTTCTTCAACAGCACCTCCCAAACCCACGACCTCTACCAGTTAGAAGGACAAGGGCAGCAGGCACATGGGAACAACACCACCTGCACGTTCCCCCCCCAAGTCACACACCATCCTGACTTGGAAATATATCGCTGATCCTTCATCGTCGCTGGGTCAAAATCCTGGAACTCCCTTCCTAACAGCACTGTGGGAGAACCTTCACCACACGGACTGCAGCGGTTCAAGAAGGCAGCTCACCACCACCTTCTCAAGGGCAATTAGGGATGGGCAATAAATGCTGGCCTCGCCAGCGATGCCCACATCCCATGAATGAATAAAAAAAAACATCAAGTATGGAATTAGCAGTTAATTGGACATGTGTGGATTGATTAGGGAAAGCCAGCACGGATTTGTTAAAGGCAAATTGTGTTTCACTAACTTGATAGAGTTTTTTGATGAGGTAACAGAGAGGGTATATGAGGGCAATGCAGTTGATGTGGTGTATATGGACTTTCAAAAGGCATTTCATAAAGTGGCGCATAATAGGCTTGTCATCAAGATTGAAGCCCATGGAATAAAGGGGACAGTAGCAGTGTGAATACAAAATTGGCTAAGTAACAGGAAGCAGAGAGTAGTGGTGAACAGTTGTTTTTCGAACTTGAGGGAGGTGTACAGTGGTGTTCCCCAAGGGTTGGTACTAGAACCACTGCTTTTCTTGATATATATTAATGACTTGGACTTGGGTGTATAGGACACAATTTCCAAATTTGCAGATGACACAAAACTTGGAAGTGTAGTGAACAGTGAGGAGGATAGTGATAGACTTCAAAAGAATATGGACAGGCTGGTGAAATGGGCAGACACGTGGCAGATGAAATTTAACGCAGAGAAATGCTAAATGATACATTTCGGTAGGAAGAACGAGGAGAGGCAATTTAAACTAGAGGGCACAATTCTAAAAGGGGTACAGGAACAGAGAGTTCTGGGGGTATATGTGCACAAATCGTTGAAGGTGGCAGGGCAGGTGGAGAAACCGGTTAAGAAAGCGTATGTGACGATACCGGATTCTTTAGAGGGCACCTCGTAGGTATTCTCATATGGGATCCTGGGCTTTATAAATAGAGGCATAGAGTACAAAAGCAAGGAAGTTACGATGAACCTTTATAAAACACTGGTTCAACCACAACTGGAGTATTGAGTCCAGTTCTGGGCACCGCACTTTAGGAAAGATGTGAAGGCCTTAGAAAGGGTGCAGAAGAGATTTACTGGAATGATTCCAGGGATGAGGGGCTTTAGTTACGTGGATAGACTGGAGAAGCTGGGGTTTTTCTCCTTGGAACAGAGAAGATTGAGAGGCGATTTGATAGAGGTATTTAAAATCATGATGGGACTAGACAGAGTAGATAGAGAGAAACTGTTCCCATTGACAGAAGGGTCAAGAACCAGAGGACATTGATTTAAGGTGATTGGCAAAAGAACCAAAAGTGACATGAGGAAAAACTTTTTTACACAGCGAACGGTTAGGACCTGGAATGCACTGCCTGGGGGGTTGGTGGAGGTACATTCAATCATGGCTTTCAAAAGGGAACTGGATAAGTACTTGAAAGGAAAAAATTTGCAGGGCTTCAGGGATAAGGATGGGGAGTGGGACTAGCTGGATTGCTCTTGCATTGAGCTGGCACAGTCTCAACGGAACGAATGGCCTCCTTCTGTGCTGTAACCTTTCTGTGATTCTATCATTCTAACAGTCCCCATTCTTCACTTTCTATTCACTTCTTCACCTCCCCATTTATCCATCTACCGCTGCCACTCACCCCAATCCTTATGCAATGTGATATATCTGTCTGATGGTCACCCTCACCGAATTCACTGCATCATCGGGTGAATATGTGACCTTGAGTCACTCACAGGTCTGTTCTTTCTCCCCATGTCGGAGAAGAGAGTGCAAAACGCAAGGGAGAGGAAGAGGACCGGAGGTAGCCTGCCACAAATTATGCAGCTAACAGATGCAGAGGAGGAGGCCGTGGAGATAATTGGCACATCTGCATCCCTGTCAATCAGAGATGGAGAGACTAGGAACTCGCAGATGCCCAGTGACAGAATTAAAAATATCTTTGACACACATGGTGACTTTATTTCATCAATGACTGAACAATTAGAAGCCTGAGTATGATGAATGTCAAGATTGTTATTTTGCCAGGACTAATTCATATCCATTTCCTTTGTCTGCCAGGGTCTTCACATGTAGAGCAACAGTCTGTGGACATGCCTGACGACAATTTCTCAGAGGACCTCATTCCTTCTGAGGGAGCACTGCCACAGGACATACAGCCATGCACCAGCACAAATATTCACACTTTAGTGGGCCCAGTTAGACAGTTAGTTGGGTTTTCACCTGGTGATTCTCAATTCACAAGTGAGCACAAGCACTGGTGGCAGGGACAGCTGTGGAGAGTCCGCGTCAGAGGGTGCACTCTTCTCCAAGCTCTGCTCAGCTGGACACAGATGCTGAACCCCAGGGGCCATCGTTGAGAAGGAGGATGATAGAGGTACAGCAGCAACTTTGCGAGGTACTGGCAGAAGTGCCACGCACACTCTCCACAATAGTGGAGAAGACGGAGGAGTCCAACTCCAACTGTAGTGGATTGGTGTCGCAGGTAATTGCGAGAATGTCTGCCATGGAGAGAGTGACCGCCTCCGTGGAGCTTCAAGCACACCTCTCAATTTTTTTTTTTATTATTCGTTCACGGGATGTGGGCGTCGCTGGCAAGGCCGGCATTTATTGCCCATCCCTAATTGCCCTCGAGAAGGTGGTGGTGAGCCGCCTTCTTGAACCGCTGCAGTCCGTGTGGTGACGGTTCTCCCACAGTGCTGTTAGGAAGGGAGTTCCAGGATTTTGACCCAGCGACAATGAAGGAACGGCGATATATTTCCAAGTCGGGATGGTGTGTGACTTGGGGGGGGAACGTGCAGGTGGTGTTGTTCCCATGCGCCTGCTGCCCTTGTCCTTCTAGGTGGTAGAGGTCGCGGGTTTGGGAGGTGCTGTCGAAGAAGCCTTGGCGAGTTGCTGCAGTGCATCCTGTGGATGGTGCACACTGCAGCCACAGTGCGCCGGTGGTGAAGGGAGTAAATGTTTAGGGTGGTGGATGGGGTGCCAATCAAGCGGGCTGCTTTATCTTGGATGGTGTCGAGCTTCTTGAGTGTTGTTGGAGCTGCACTCATCCAGGCAAGTGGAGAGTATTCCATCACACTCCTGACTTGTGCCTTGTAGATGGTGGAAAGGCTTTGGGGAGTCAGGAGGTGAGTCACTCGCCGCAGAATACCCAGCCTCTGACCTGCTCTCGTAGCCACAGTATTTATATGGCTGGTCCAGTTAAGTTTCTGGTCAATGGTGACCCCCAGGATGTTGATGGTGGGGGATTCGGCGATGGTAATGCCGTTGAATGTCAAGGGGAGGTGGTTAGACTCTCTCTTGTTGGAGATGGTCATTGCCTGGCACTTATCTGGCGCGAATGTTACTTGCCACTTATGAGCCCAAGCCTGGATGTTGTCCAGGTCTTGCTGCATGCAGGCTCGGACTGCTTCATTATCTGAGGGGTTGCGAATGGAACTGAACACTGTACAGTCATCAGCGAACATCCCCATTTCTGACCTTATGATGGAGGGAAGCTCAAATGAGTCTATGCAGGCCATGATCACAGCCATGCAGGAGACGTCTGCCACCTTAAACAGGATGACAGATACCTTATCCGTAGTCTTACAAAGCACTGTTACTGATCTGCACCAAGCTGCTCTCCAGCAGGGTGGTAAAAGTGATGCGGCGCTGACCCAGGAGAGGGATGATGGCGAGAGGGGACATGGAAGTGGGAACGCCATTCAAAGCGCTCACACTTCTTACCCATTGCCCCCACCCTCCCCTCAACCAGTACCCGACATGCTGCCTCAACTCTAAATGGCCGAGTCTGCCTCTGCTCAGGTGCAGATGGAGCAGTCTTTGGCGGGGCACTCAGGGACTCCAAAACCAAGAGGTCATAGGCCAAGAGCACCTCACAGGTGTCATGACCCAAGTTTGAAAGGGGTATTCCTTGTCTCCCATGAACCAGTTCTTAAGTCCATTCCCTGGTAGGAAGAGATTTGGAATGTTGGACTGCTACAACATAAAAGCATCATGACAGCTCCCAGAAAATCTGGCGCACTCCTGCATATACCTGTCTGATGGTCACCCTCACCAAACCAAGTGTACATGGGTGGAATTAAATCCCTTGCGGTTGATAAAAACTCCTGGTTCATGTTGTAGTCCTCGGATTGCCACGTGTGTGCTATCAATGACACCCTGTACCTGTGGGAAGCCAGCCCGTTCGTTCTGGCTATCGTCGTAGCAGGAGAAGTTGACATAAGTCAATGCCCTGACAAACAACCCATCTGTTACCTGCCTTATACATTTATGTGCAGCCGACTGAGAGATCCTCGAGATGTCTCCGGTGGTGCCAGAGGCAAAGAAACTGAGGGCAATGGTGACTTTCACAGCAATGGGCAACTCGTGGCTACCAGGTCCAGCAAGGAGCAGCTCTTCTTGAAGGAGGCTGCAGATGTCCGCGACCTGCTGTGTCAATCTGAGCTTGTGGAAGTAATGCTCTTCACATAGGTCAAGGAAGCTGAGCCTCTGTCTGTAGATCCTCTCACGTGCAAAATTCCCACCACAGCAAATTGTGAAATTAAAAATTCGATCCATCAGGTAATTTGGGGCACTAGAAAAAATGTTGGATTGTCATAAAAGCCCAATTGGCTCACTAATGTCCTTAAGGGAAGGGAACCTGCCAATTCTACGTGGTCTGGCCTACGTGTAACTTCAGTGCCAAACTATGTGTTTGACTTTTAATGTCCTCAGGGCAACATCATTGAGCCTTGTCTGATTACACTTCTGTGAAGTGCCTTGAGACGTTTTACTAAAGGTGTTATATAAATGCAAGTTGTTGTGGTTGTTGGCAGTATAGTATCACCCACATCCCACAGACAAATGAAATAAAAAACAGCTGGTGTTCCTGGCTGCTGCTGATGAGAGCAAGGTTAGAGGTTGAACAGCACTCACTCTGAGAGTTCCGGTTGGGAACAGATCACTGCAACATCAGCCAATTAGGATTAGAGCAGCTATTCAATTCATCCAGTGAGGTTTGGCTACCCTCAATGCAGCCACGCAGCGCTGATCACCTGATTTTTTGTGTGTGTGTGTGCTGGGGACCGGGGGTAGAATGGAATGACACAGATATTCCAAAATACGATCTTGAAGAGAAGGCCAAAGTGAGGAAAAACAGGGTCACCGCTCTGTGTGTATAAGGTAAGAGAAACAAATTAAAGTAATCTCTGAATATGAGTGTGGGAGAGTTAGCAAGGACAAACATCAGAAGAGGAACTTGGAGGCCATATGAGGAGTTGAGCACCTAACATTGATTAGCTGATCTCACAATCTGTCACAACCAAAGACAAAGGGAAGAAAATCCTAGCAGCGTTTTGAAAAAGCTTTCCCTGATGTACATCTGTGATATTAGTGAACAAAGTTTTAAAATAGAACTAACATCTTTATCATCCCAGTACCAGGCTGTAAAGCATGTAGGGAGCATATTTTAAATGTAGAGGATGTGTAATGCAATGCAATCAGCATTGAGATGAAAGAGGAAAAGAGAAGAAACTTGGATAAAATCTACTGCCTTCATTCTGCTCTTATAAACCCAAACTTTACTAAAAAGGAAACAAAGCTAAACAGAGGAAAGGGTGAATCCAAGCCTAATGGAGGGAAGATGGGGCAAAAGAAAGACAAAAAAGCATAAATCTAGTCAATAAACACAATAAAGTGAGCAAAGGGACCTATTGAGGTCACACATTATAATCTGCTAGAACATATAATATTCTTCCATTGAAGCTAAAGAGCGGAAAGTATAAATATAAAAGCAATGGACATTAACAAGAAAGAACATATGTCTGCTAATCACTTTGTATTAAATGCAACCCATAGGCATTGAAAGATATAATTGTACAAGCCTAATCCATATTGAGATTAGTACCATTTATATAGACAGATCAAATATCAACTAGCACCACTGTATACTTGTTTGGGGTATATTAGAATAACCTTGTTGGGTCACTGAAGCTGGACCATCTTCCTGCAGGGTCTGAGTTAGGTAAGAGAATATTAGAAGAATTTAGGCAGAGTAAGGTAGCGTAAAGTCTTCAGTAGTATTTAACAGGCGAGGTTACTGTACCAGGAAGCCATAGCTTTGTTAAGGTACTCTCACTAGCCAGAGATAATGACAAACTTGGATGGCTACCACGGTCTCCTAATGAGGCCTGTTGTACCTTAGGGTCACTGTTAATGTGTTCAGCAGTACATCTTTATTCCTCCAACATCCAATCAGAAAGACAAAAGGCAGACAGACAAACATTGCACTATCAGTATCAGAATGATTTTATTGAATAAAACACAATACATATGCCAATGTCATTTTCTATTCAAACTGGTATGCAAGCTGAAAATACTAACTATCTCTTTATAGGCTGAATAAATTAGGATTAATAATCCAACAGACCCATGCTGTATTTATTTTGGTTGGCAATGAGACCGATATTGCTTGAGATGTACTACCGCAATATTTCTCAGTTTATTCATAGGAATACATTTCAGTTTACTTCTCATGTTTTGCTTGCAATCTAACAACTTCTTCAGTCTATGTTCTTTACACACCATAGGAGTCTGTCCCTTTCCCTAATGGTGACAATGTTGTCAACACATAATTGACTTTTCCAGCCCTCCAGCACTCGCTGTACCTGAACATCAGTTCCCCAGCTCCAATACCGAGTTCTTACATTACCTGACACCATCCAAGTTACCTCATGCTGCTTTATATGGCTACAGGTTAATTATATATTATTTTCCTCGCAGGCTTCTTCCTCAAACATCCCTGTTATTTTTAGAACAGAAGGAAAAAACGATTTCCTTAGTGATTGACAGGAATAATCTATGTATCAGATCACTACGTGAACAGTTGTCGTCCTTGTCTGGGATTTTCAAAAAGTACCTGCAAGGAAACGGCAATAAGGATCCCTGACATGAAAAGAAACATGAATAGCTCCATAAAATATAAAGTAAGCACTCATGCTGATATGTACAGGAAGAAAGAACTTGCATTTATATAGCCCCTTATCAGATCCTCAGGACATCCCAAAGTGCTTCACCGTCAATAAATCACCCTAGAAGTGTAGTCACTGTTTCTTTGTAGGCAAATGAGTGCAAAATGGATCGAAATCAGCTTTTGAAGATTCTCCTTCAGCTTTCATTACCTCAAATGGCCAGAAAATTAAATATACATTTTTCAGCGAACGTATCTTTAATTCTCCTATTAACTGGTACTTTGACACCCAGCCGTCTTTTATTATTTCGAAAACCAACTGTAAATATTTCCTGCACTTCACATGAGAAAAATGGCACAAATCCATCAGCATCATTAGGCTCAGCTCCAGGATGGCACCAACAAGGTACACCTCAGCTGGGCCTTTACTTGGCACCAAGCCTGTCACTAAGCCCCTGTCATCCATTGTGGCATCACACAGTCTTCAGCCATCTCCTATTCCTCAGCCCATAGAATTTCTCAGACAAGTTTCTGAGGCATTTTTAAATAAATTCAGGATCAAGGGCCACGATTTTAACCCTCCTCACCCCCCACTGCTGACAGGCAGGAAAGGGTCAAGTGAGGAGTTAAAGTGGTGGAAACAGCGATTCTGCCCCCAACTTGCCTCATTCCCGTCCTCTGACATTAACAGTGGCGAGTATCAGGGCCAATGAGTCTCCTGCTATGGAGAGGCGGAAGGCTCATGAATATATGTCAATAGGGGTTCTATGACGCAATTAGGACCCTGATGTTATTTTAACCGGTGCAGCAAGGGAAACATGGAAGTCGGGAACATCGCTAGGGGAACCCTGGCAGGATTGGATCAGCACTGTTCAGTGTGCTGGATGTAAAGCGGCCACAGTGAGAATACAGCTGCAACAGTGGTCTTTCACTGCATTGCGGGCTGTGACTTTGTAGTTAGTGTCATGCTTTTTGGATTCAATGACTTCTTGCTAAAAAGTCGGAAAAGGTCAGTGGCCCCACCTACTACGTGTGGAAGTTGAACACCAAAACAATATACACAATGTCCTGGCTACCATACACACCATGCTGCATAATGGCTGTGCAAGATGGGGAGATCATCTCTTAGATGAATACTTCCAATTCAGCTGAGTAGCTCCATCTCTGGCATGGCTGATGTGCTAGACAAACCATATTCACCAGAAAGGGAATGATACCAACATGGCATCTGCAATGGAAATCTTGTGACCCAAGGACCAAACTACATGGAGGAATAGCCCAAATGACTCTGGATTGGTGCTGTGTCTAATGCAGGGTCTATTATCCAAGTAACAAATTGCTCAGGGCAGGACAGTCTTGAGAACAGAATGTAGCCTGCTCTCACTTCCATTTGTGAGAGAGGAGCATCTTTACAAAAATTGCCATTTGATTTGCTAAAAATCAGATCCAAAGGCTATTTTTCTAGCCAAACAAACATAAAGTTCTTGACTGACCAGATCACACCTTTGAACCAGCAAAATGAAACCTTGATATGGTTCTACTTTCTAAAACGGGGAGGTATTGTTAACTTAAATCATCAAAAAAATCAAGAGTGCCACAAATCAGGCAGGCTGCAAAACTGTCCTGCAAGACTACGCATACGTATAGTTGATTCCTCTAGGAACAGGAGTAGGCCATTCAGCCCCTTGGGCCTGCTCTGTCATTCAATTAGATTATGGCTGATCTGCACCTCAACTCTATTTTCCCGCCTTTGCCCAATATCCCTTTGTTGGCTAGGGGCTGCAGAAAGTAACCTGAGATTCCCCAGCTGCTGATACACTGGCAAGAACAACTTTTGAACTGAAGTAACCTGAGTTCAGTTGCTGGCCTGAGCTGGCTGGAACCAGTTTGAATTAGCTAAGTTTTGTGAAAGACAAAGGAGATGTGATAAGACTTATTTAGAAAAGGAGTAATGAGGTAATACTACCTAAGTCCTTGGGACAGAGCCAATGAGGAGAAGACACAGGCAAAAGCGAGCAGGCCTAAACCAAAGGGAGAGAGACAGCAGAGCTTGAAGAGATAAGATTCGGAATAAGAATGAAGGATCTGGGGCGTTCAACCAGAGCGAAGACTCTGGAGACCAACCATCGCGGAAGTGGAAGACCCTAGAGACGATGTCGAGAGAGAGAGAGAACGGAACACCTGGCCAGCGTCAGCTCTCCTTTTCGGGTATTATCCTTTATATTCTGTGACCACTCAGGGATTATCAGAGAAACCTAGTGGGTGTGCGTTTAGATCTTAGTTTGGGTATAAAACGGTATAACCTGGTGTAAACTGTATGTCCATATCTAACCAGACGTATAAGCTATATGTATATGATCTAACGGCGTGAATAAAGTGAGTTGAGAGTTAAGAGAGAATTGACTCTTCTCCTCTTTGTACTAAGCCAGTAACCGTAACCGGTGACCTCCGGTCAACACCTTGATACCCTTACCTAACAAAGATCAATCTATCTCAGTCTTGAAAGCTTCAATTGACCCAGCATCTAGCGCCTTTTGGGGGAAGAGAGTTCCAAATTTCTACTACCCTTTGTATAAAAAAGTGCCTCCTGATTTCACTCCTGCATGGTCTAGCTCTAATTTTAAGATTATGTTTCCTTGTTCTTGATTACCCCACCAGAGGAAATAGTTTCTCCGTATCTACCCTATCAAATCCTTTTAACATTTTAAAGACCTCGATCAGGTCACCCTCAATGTGTCTGAGCTTACATCTGCAGCACCAGCACTCAAAGCTCGGGTAGTGTCCTTTCTTTAAATACAGGTTCCATGTGGTCCTGATTCCTGGGCTCATGAGCCAAGGCTGGCTCATGAGCCAGCGGGCTTTCTGGACACCAGGGGGTAAATTTTAACCCCCAAGAATGGGTGGGTTGGGGGCGGATGGGCAGTAAAAATATTCCATTTTCGGAGCGGGACCTCATCCCGGCTCCAACACGCCGACTTCCGGGTTTGACCCAGAAGCAGTTGAGTGTGCGTGCGCTTCTGACACTCAGAAGTCCCATCGGTACTTAAAGCTGGTGGGCCGATATTTAAAGGGCCAATTTAGGTATTTAAAGTACTAATCCTATTAACTTTTTGTATATTGAGTTACACAAACCATTTTAACTTCTCCTGAACGTGTCTCCCGTGGTCTCTGAAACAGGCCATGGAAACAGTGGAGAGTTGCAGCTGGCACCTATTTGGACCTTCAAACCAGTGATTGACAAATGTGAAGAAAAGGTGAGTTTTTGCAGCAGGGCAATCAGTTCTCTCAGACAAACCTTTGGCTGGGAGTTCTTTGTGTTTAGACTGAGATTTCTTTGTTCACATTAGAATTCTTGTGCTCAGACATATTTACCTACATTTTGGAACCCCTCAAACTGACAACATCAGGATGGGGGGCCCAATAGATTTATTCTGCTGTACATCTAAGGAGAAGGCACATCACCATCTGTGGCAGGCACGGCATGCAGTTCTGGGAGTTGCAGGTACACAAGACAGAGGTGTGTCACAAGAACCTGCAGAGGAGCAGGGGGGGGTCCGATGGAGGAGCCGAGGTCACAGGAGGCATTACCCACGTGAGAGGGTCTACAGAGGCTGAGCTTTCTGGACCTCTCTGAGAAGCAATGCCTACGCAGGCTAAGATTGCGTTGCCAGGTTGCCAGTGTGAGTATCAGACAGATTCATCATATTGCATCAGGATTGGGGTGAGTGGGAGTACTGGGTTCACAAACGGGGAGATGAGGAAGTGCACAGAAAGTGAAGGTAAGTTGATAACGAGACTTAAGTGGGTGTGAGGAGTGATGTGATGGAGTACGCTTGGCAAGACAGAGTTAGAGGGGGGTAATATACACCACAGATGTAGGTGCATCAGTTACTTACTCACTTTCCTAACCTGGTTAGGTCATTAAAGCACTTCCTGCACTGCACCCATGACCTTGCCACGGTGCTCCTGCTGCTCAGCTCCACTGCCACCTCAAGCCAGGCCTTCTTGGTGGCAGAGGCAGGGCGCTTCCTCCAATCAACCAGCTACAGTATGTCCCTCCTGCTCATCACACCGGCCAGTAGCAACTCAAGTGAAGAGTTTCGAGGTGCTGCCTTATTCCTTTGGTGCTCCATATCTGCAAATTCCTCCTTTCTCCCTCAAAATCCATGGTTGCAATGGCCCTTTGAATACTCCAGTTCCCAGCACGTCATTCGGGTGTGCAGTACACCCACTGCGCAGCTTGGAGATGTGAAACCCGGAAGTTACATTAAGTGCCTTCAATTGAGTCGCGATCACTCGAGCCAACGCGCACAAAATTTTTCCAAGTTTCCCATGTGACTATTCACCCTCTCGCTGAGTTCCCACCGCCATGTTAAAATTATGCCCCAGGTTCCCGCTCGTCCCCTGCCACCGCCACATACTCTTGCTCACTTGTACTAAGTGGACTCCCACTAACTTTCTAAATACTTCAGGATTGGATTTATTTCGGCTGGAGATTGGGAGGGATAAAGTGAGTACATGCTATGACTCTTATGCCCAGATCACTTAGTCCTGATTCTCCCTCCTATGGAGCACCTAGAGGAACAAAAGAGAAGCAGAGGTGGCAATGGTGTCCTTATGAGTAGCTCCATCTATAGCTTTTAATAGGAGTGCCATGTTAAAGTGGTCCAGCATATGCTTTGGTGCAGATGAGTGTATAAGAAAATAAAATGAGAAGAGCACAAGAAGATTTGCACCAACACACAGCTGGTAACAATCCTGCAGCTTCACTATCTCCAACACCCTCTATGGACTCTCTATCAAGATTGACAGACTCCTCATCCTCATATATGGTAATTGATGTATGTTCTGGGGTCCTTCTCCTGCTCCTGTTCTTTCCCTTTTGCTTTGGGTTGACTTCTCCTGCAACCAGAGCACAGTAAGCAAGAAGTTCCTATTGTCATGATGACATACAGCAATACCCAAGTGTTGGTGCAACATTTTAAGATTTATTTTACCTATTGGTCTGGAAGGGATTTTGATTTAATTTATATTATAATGTTAGTATAAAATTAAATTCAGTTCTCAATGGGTTAAGGCCCAATGACACACAAGTTATCTAGGATGTTGTTTAAGACAAATTAGTTGGTCTACCAGATCAAGCAGTTATCAAAAGTGTCAACTCTTGCCCATCACAACAATTCTGAGACAATAGGAAGCCACTAAAGACACCCAGAGCTATTCGCACTCTTACTGCCAAAATGCTCCTCACTCAATATGCCCAATCGGGTGGGGGGGTGGGGGCGCTTAGTTTATCAAAACAATGTGGTTGCCACAGCCTTCATACCAAAGGTTAGAAGATTTCTTATTCAAGGTGGTAGCTTTGATTGGTTGCCTGATGAGCCAATCCTTGCCATTGGGACGGGTGGGAGAGGGACGGAGGTGGGGGGGATGGGTGCGGTGGTGGTTAAATTCTTAAAAATGCAAAACTCAACCCCAACCCTCCAGAAACACGCATACTGCAGGTTTAACAGGGGCGGGTTGGGGGATGGGCAAGTAACCTGTTCTCGAGAGGTGGGTCAGTAATTGAAATATGTTAATATGGCTGTGAGCCTCAGATTTTATAACCATTTGGATTTAACAGCTGCAGGCTGGGTTCCCCACAGCTCAGGAAACACGTTAGCTAAAGGGAGGCGAGAACTGCTGGATACAGCAGGTTAGTGCTTTTCCAGCACTGCTTGTGGGCCAGGAGGAGCAGGGCTGCTTCCCCCAGGCCGCCAAGCTAACCTGCCGTGATATGCCTCCCTCCCGGCGATCTCTTCCCCCCGCCCCCCCGCAATCACCAGGCCGACCCACTCCCCCCCCGCGATCCGATCGCCCCCGCGATCTTCAGGCTGACCTCTCCACCATCTCCTCCCCTCCCCGCAATCTCCAGGCCAACCCCCTCCAGGATCCGATAACCCCCCCACCCCCCCCCCGTGATCTCTCCTGTCCCCAGCTATGGCCTTCTACCGCAGGTCTTCCTGCCCGACAATTGCCAGGTGGGAAACGGAGAAAAAAAATTCAAATGAGGTCCTGCCGTTCTATTCATCAGGACCTCCACGTTCCCCAGCCATTAAAAGTCGTCCCCCCTCCCTCTCCGCCTCCCTATAAATATTGGGGCCATAGTCTTGCCATTTCTCTCTGGACAGATGAGTTTTGGGCAGCTTTGAGCATGGATCAGGCAAACCTTGCTTTCTAAGGTTGGTGGCAGTTAGTACAGGGACTGCTAATTTGTAGGTGGGTTTAGCCCATAATTAGGGCAGGATCATTTATATTTCATTATTTTTATGATACGAGGAGTGATAGGAAATTGAATAAATCTTGCTATGAAAACTGTATTCTATTCAATCATATTTACATTTAAGACAAACCATTATATTTGGGTTCATCTCACTGGAGTGCTTTTGAGTCCACATTTCGAAAAGGAAGGAGAACGCACGTTGTGCGAGGTGCAGGATCATAGTATCTAGTATGCACAATGAGGGGTTATTTTGTTATGATTCACAGGTCACTTAACTAGATATTGGGGCAGTAAAGGTGTTCTCCAGATTGTAGGGGATGTGGGGTCCACTGGAGTGACCGGTAATGTTGAACCCAGAGAACATCTAGTGCAGATACAAAATTGTGACTGTCTTGTAGGATGTGATGACATACGCACAGCAACATATACATTATATTAGATGGACATTATTTGGGACTGAATGGACATAAAAAAGAAGGAATACCTCCTAGCGAAGGCTGGAAGATCAAAATATTTTCAATGCTGACTATAATGGGCATTCATGGTAAGTAATTAAAGTATTTTTAGATAGTGTGAGGAAGAAGTCTATGTAAGTACCATCTATATTTAGTATAACAACAATGTCTTGCATTTTTATAGCGCTTTTAATGTAGTAAAACAAGCCAAGGCACTTCAAAGGAGTGTTATAAAAGAAAATTTGATACTGAACCACATAAGGAGATGTTAGTACAGGTGACCAAAAGCTTGGTCGAAGAAGTAGGTTTTAAGGAGCATCTTAAAGGAGGAGGGAGAGGTAGAGAGGCAGAGAGGTGTAGGGAGGGAATTCCAGAGCTTAGGGCCCAGGCAGCTGCAGGCACGGCAGCCAATGGTCATGTGATTAAAACCAGGAATGCGCAAGAGGCAAGAATTGGAGGAACGCAGAGATTTTGGAGGGTTGTAGGGCTGGAGGAGGTTTCAAAGATGGGAAGGCCATGGAGGGATTTGAAAACGAAGATGAGAATTTTTAAATCGAGGCATTGCCGGACTGGGAGCCAATGTAGGTCAGCGAGCACAGGGGTGATGGTTGAACGGTACTTGGTGTGTGTTAGGATACGGGCAGCAGAGTTTTGGATGAACTCATGTTTAAGGAGGGTGGTAGATAGGAGGCCAGCCAGGAGAGCATTGGAATAGTCAAATCTAAAGGTAACAAAGACCTGGATGAGGACTGCATTACTGGAAGCTAATGGTGTGTCTACTACTTTGGTTAACCTGATAAATTCATTTAACTTCTTACAACGCTGCTTCATTATGTGTGACATTAGTCAACATCCCTCCCATTCTCCCTGGTCTAACCCTTCTTAGGACTCTGCAACACTCAGTGCTGAAGAGTAACTCCCTTCACTGGCTGACTTCCTGGAGGAGAATATCAATGGCCCTACTTGAGAAACATGTTGTTCTCCACCTTCCTAAACTTCTTACTGCCATTTTTTTAAAAATCCAAATTCACTTTACTGCTTTAAAAAGTACCAAATCACCATGTCTGCCCTTGAAACTGCTGAAGACCTTTAAATCCTGTAGCAGTACCAGATTTCTCACCCATCAATCACACCTATGCCAAGAGCTCACCCACATTATGATAAGAGGTTGTTTCCCCTGACTGGAGAGTTTAGAACTAGGGGGCATAGTCTCAGGATAAGGGGTCGGTCATTTAAGACTGAGATGAGAAGGAATTTCTTCACTCAGAGGGTTGTGAATCTTTGGAATTCTCTACCCCAGAGGGCTATGGATGCTGAGTCATTAATATATTCAAGGCTGAGATAGATATATTTTTGGACTCTAGAGGAATCAAGGGCTATAGGGATCAGGCGGGAAGGTGTAGTTGAGGTCGAAGATCAGCCATGATCTTATTGAATGGTGAAGCAGGCTCGAGGGGCCATATGGCCCACTCCTGCTCCTATTTCTCCCTATGTTCTTATGGTAATGAGGCTGATTCCTAGAAATACAGGAGGGATAAGCATACTAAAGGTCAGGCACATTATAACCAACCCATAATCAGTGAACATAACAATTAATATAAACTCTACATTTGAAATAATACTGAATGGCCCTTCTAGATGTAAGCCTAAACCCAGTCAACTTTGCTAACAAATCTATTTTGTGGTACTTTATCAAACACTTTTTGAAAGTCCATATAAACAACATCACCCTCCTCAACCCTCTCCATTGCTTCATCAAAAACTCTATCAAGTTAGTCAAACACAATTTCCCTTTAACAAATCCGTGCTGACTTTCATTTATTAACCCATACTTTTCCAAGTGCCAATTAATTTTGTCCTGGATTATTGTCTCTAAAAGTTTCCCCATCACCGACGTTAGACTGACTGACCTATAGTTGCCAGGTATAGCCCTCTCCCCTTTTTTGAACAGGGGTGTAACATTTGTAATCCTCCAGTCCTCTGGCACCACTCCCATCTCGTGAGGATTGGAAGATTATGGCCAGAGCCTCCGCAATTTCCACCCATACTTCCCTCAGCAGCCTAGGATGCATCCCATCAGGATCAGGTGACTTTTCTACTTTGAGTGCTGCCAACATTTTAAGTACCTCCTCCTTAATTATTTTTATCCTATCCAATTTCTCTACTGCCTCCTCTTTTACTCTGACATTGGCAGCATCCTTTTCTTTAGTGAAAACAGATGCAAAGTATTCATTTAGTACCTCAGCCATGCCCTCTGCTACCACAAGAAGATCTCTTTTTTGGTCTTTAATAGGCTCCACCCTTCTTTTGACTACTTTTTTACTATTTATATGTTTATAAAAGACTTTTGGGTTCCCTTTTATGTTGCCCTCTAATCTATACACTCTCTTTTACCCTCTTATTTCCTTTTTCAGTTCTCACTTGTACTTTTTGTATTCAGCTTGGTTCTCCATTGTATTATGAGCCTGACATCTATCATAAGCCTCCTTTTTCTGTTTCATTTTAATATCTATATCTTTAGTCGTCCAGGGAGCTGTAGCTTTGGATGCCCTTCCTTTCTCCCTCGTGGAAATGTGTCTAGTTTCTACCTGAACTAAATCATCTTTGAAGGCCTCCCATTGCTCATTTACTGTTTTAAATGCCAATCTTTGATTCCAATCCAGATCCCTTTTCACTGAAATTAGCCCTCCTCCAGTTGAGTATTTTCACGTTTTATTAATCCTTGTCCTTTTCCCTAACTACTCTAAAAACCTAATAATATTTTGATCACTGTTTTCCTAATGCTCCCCTGCTGAAACATGCTCCATTTGCCCCACTTCATTCCCCAGAACCAGATCCAGCACTGCTTCCTTCTTCACTGGGCTAGAAAGCATACTGATCAAGAAAGTTCTCTTGTACACATTTCAAGAATTCCTCCCCACTTTGCCGTTAACACTGTTATTTTCCCAGTATATTAGGATAATTGAAGTTCCCCATTATCACTAAAGTAGAATGATCACCAGAAAAAAAGTCAAAAAGTTAACCATGAGGTCAAGCAAGGCATCTACATACGGTTTCTGTCCAATCTAACAATGTTAATTAACACCAGCTCTTCAAGCATACTAAAACCTAGTCAAAGGTCACAGGTTGCAAAGGATACTGGGTTGTACCCCATCCGGGGCAAATATTTAATCCATTCCAGATAAATGCTGAAATGAAAAATAGCATGCACCAATACAACACACAGCATCCCTTTATAATGGTAAAAGGGGAAAATCATACACACACGTAAGAAACAGAAAGAAAGGAATATATGAGACAAAGTAAATGTTTGAATGGGCATCGCACCTCTAAATTTCAGTTCAGTTGTCAGGCCTGCAAAACATTTAAGGATTGTACGCTCCCACTGGGAAGCCTTGCTTGACAAAAGTGCAAGTCAGAGACAGGGTTATAATAATGTCTTGTCAATTTGCCAACCCTTGCTCCCATCTAACAAGGCTCCTTGCTGGGAGTTTTAATGATCGCTTTGTTATATAAATTGAGTGAGACGCAAGTGATACACTTTAAGCAATACTGTTTCATACCTATTACCAGCATGTGTGTTAATTTATTGATTTTGCATGATTGTTTTAAAGCAAGAGACTCATATGGATAGAAATTATTTTCCTCTCTATCTCCATGAATCATATGCATTAAAACAATTGTGTGAAGTCAATGTATTATTAATTAAATAATCATTGTTGGCAATGCTGCCTCATTTGCACAGCACTGTATATTGGTTTGTCTTCAATGATTCTACGGTTTCCTTTAAAACTCATAGCACCATTGTGCATGCATGATCCATAAATTTTAACCTTTGGTACCCTGAGGGACTTCAGTTAAGTAGAGAGACTAGAGAAGCTGGGATTGTTCTCCTTACAGCAGAGAAAATTATGTGGAGATTTGATAGAGGTGTTCAAAATTATGAGGGGTTTTGATAGAGTAAATAAGGAGAAACTATTTCAACTGGTGGGTGGGCCAGTAATGAGACGACACAGATTTAAGATAATTGGCGAAACAACCAGAGGAGAGATGAGGAGAACTTTTTTCATGCAGCGAGTTTTTATGATCTGGAATGCACTGCCTGAAAAGGTGGTGGAAGCAGATTCAATGGTAACTTTCAAAAGGGAATTGGATATATACTTGAAAATGAAAAATTTGCAGGGCTGTGAGGAAAGAATGGGGGCGTGGAACTAATTGGATAGCTCTTTCAAAGAGCTTGCACAGGCACTATGGGTCGAATGCTCTCCTTCTGTGCTGTAAGATTCTATGAATCATTTGGCTCATTAGATCAGAGTAAAATCCATGAGCCCCAAAGAATCTTAAAGCCAAGGCTTGTGACGTTGCTGCACCCTCTGATGTTGTGCATTGTAAATAGTAATCTTGATTTTAGGCATAGATTTCAGCATAACGGATACTTTTGTACATTATGAAGCTCGAGGAGAGAATGTTGAACTCAACAAGACTCCCAGCTAAACTTGATTTTGGCCTATCAAACTGACATAACTATTCTGATGAATTCATTATGAGAGCCATTTATTCTTCAATGCATAATTGTTGTAATAATGACTTTAAAATAATACATATAGTATCTTGCACAAGCATTTTCATTAAAAAAATGCAGATTGTCACTGACTGAATTGTTTGCTTAGATTACTTAAAGATCAGATTTTGTCTTTTGATCAGAAGATCAAAGTCGTTCGTTTCATTTACTTATTTAACAGGGCTTTCCCATGACTGAGAAATCTGGTATTCCATTGCAAATAATGTGATACAGTCAACAAACCCATTTGTGTGGGGATATATGAATATGTTTACGTATCTGCAAATAGATTTATGTTACACTCTGTTATATTGAATGAATTTTGTATAGTTCCAAATTTGATAAATGTACTTAATCAGAATAAATGGTGAAATCTGAAACAAGTTTGGAGTTCCTACAAATTCTGGTGATTGATTAGATGAAAGGTTCACTTTGGCATGCCTGTTTGACAGCTATGGCACTACACACCATGATGACAAAAAATATTTTACAAGATGAAACCAATTGATTTTGCAATGTACAAAACCAAGGCTTAGTCTATCAAACTCAAACAGATACTTATATCCCATCTGAAGAAACTCTTATGAAGGATAATTGACCAATTGTAGACTTTATCAATGTTTTTTTCTGATTCTTCATGGGATGCGGGCGTCGCTGGCAAGGCCAGCATTTATTGCCCATCCCCAATTGTCTGTGAGAAGGTGGTGGTGAGCCATCTTCTTGAATCGCTGCAGTCCGTGTGGTGAAGGTACTCCCACAGTGCTGTTAGGTAGGGAGTTCCAGGATTTTGACCCAGCGACGATGAAGGAACGGCGATATATTTCTGAGTCAGGATGGTGTGTGACTTGGAGGGGAATGTGCAGGTGCTGCCCTTGTCCTTCTAGGTGGTAGAGGTCGCGGGTTTGGGAGGTGCTGTCGAAGAAGCCTTGGCGAGTTGCTGCAGTATATCTTGTATATGGTACACACTGCAGCCACGGTGCGCCGGTGATGGAGGGAGTGAATGTTTAAGCTGGTGGATGTGGTGTCAATGAAGCGGGCTGCTTTGTCCTGGATGGTTTCGAGCTTTTTGAGTGTTGTTGGAGCTGCACTCATCCAGCCTAGTGGAGAGTCTTCCATCACACTCCAGACTTGTGCCTTGTAGATGGTGGAAAGGCTTTGGGAAGTCAGGAGGTGAGTCACTCGCCACAGAATACCCAGCCTCTGCCCTGCTCTTGTAGCCACAGTATTTAAAAGGCTGGTCCAGTTAAGTTTCTGGTCAATGGTGACCCCCTGGAAGTTGATGGTGGGGGATTCGGCGATGGTAATGCTGTTGAATGTCAAGGGGAGATGGTTAGATTCTCTCTTGTCGGAGATGATCATTGCCTTGCACTTGTTTGGCATGAATGTTACTTGCCACTTATGAGCTCAAGCCTGCGTGTTGTCCAGGTCTTGCTGCATGCGGGCACAGACTGTTTCATTATCTGAGGGGTTGTGAATGGAACTGAACACTGCAATCATCAGCGAACATCCCCATTTCTGATCTTATGATGGAGGGAAGGTCATTGATGAAGCAGCTGAAGATGGTTGGGCCTAGGAGACTGCCCTGAGGAACTCCTGCAGCAATGCCCTGGGACTGAGATGATTGGCCTCCAACAACCAAAACCATCTTCCTTTGTCTGCATTTAATATATAGCACTTCAAATATTTTCTATAATTTTGCGCTTCATATTATTATTTAATTGTTAATAAATAATTGATTTTGTCCATAGACCTCTGGTCTGAATCAAACATCTGTCATGTTGAGAGTTTTGTAGTGTAGCCCAAAACAGTTTCAATTTTGATTTCAAATCCCAAGGCAAACTGTGAAATTGAATTTAATAAATCTAGTAATTTGTGGGATAATACTAGAAAAATTTAAGTAAAAATCCAACTAGTTCACTTTCCTTCAGGGAAGGGAGCCTACCAAGATAGACCCACCAGAGATGGGGGCAGGATAGTATACAATAGGCTGGGAGTGCCCCTGGGGATCCTCAATAGTGACTCCTGATCCCATGAAATTGTATGACTTCAGGTCAAACAAGGTCAAGGAAACCATCCTGATGGGATGAATGACTTGGAGAAAACAAGGGCGCAGAGTGTACTCTGGGTGAGGGACTTTAATGTCCAACACTAAGAGTGGCTCATTGGACCACTGCTGGCCAAGTCCTGAAGGACATGGCTGTTACACTGGGCAAGCATCAGATGCTGAGAGACATAAGGGAATAGCTTACTGGACTATGTCCTCACCAATTTACCTGTCGCAGACACATCCATGATAGCATTGGTAGGAGTGTGTATCACAAAGTCCTTGTGAAGACAAAGTCTCATCTCCACAGTGAGGACATCATCATGTAGTGTGGTACTACGACTGTGCTGAATGGGATAGATGAATGGCAGATCTGGCAGCTCAAAGGTAGGCATCCATGAGACCCTGTGGGACATCACCAAAATCTGTAACCTCATAGCGTGGCACATCCTTCACTCCTCCATCACCATCAAGCTGGGAGGCCAATCCAGAGTGTAGAAGGGCATGTCAGGAGCAACACTAGGCTTATGTTAGAATAAGGTACCAACCTAGTGAAGCTACAACACTGGGCAACCTGCATACTAAACACCAAAAATAACAGGCTCTAGATAAAGCTAAGTGCTCTCTCAACCAACATATCAGAGCAAAGTTCCGACTATATGCAATCAAGAATGGCAGTGGACAACCAGGCAACTAATAGAAGTAGGAGGCTCAATAATCATTATCATCCTCAACCATGGTGGAGCCACAGCACGTGATCGGACGAGACAAGACTGAAGTGCCAAGAGGACAATTCTACTTATCCCCTTCCCGAGGTTCTCACTATCATAAATGCATGGGTCCAACCAATTTGGTTCACATTGTGTAATATTAAGAAGTGGCTGAGTGCACTGGACACAGTGAAGGATATGAAGCCTGACAATATCTTGACTGTAGTGCTGAAGACCTGCACATCCTGGGTACTGTAGTGTAGTGGTTGTGTTACTGGATTAGTAATCCAAAGGCCTGGACTAATAATCCAGAGAACATGAGACGGAGCTAAGCGATTCCACAACCAACGGATCAGATCAAAGCTCTGCAGTCCTGCCACATCCAGTCGTGAATGGTGGTGGACAATTAAACAACTAATGGGAGGAGGAGGGTCTGCAAACATCCCCATCCTCAATGATGGCGGAGTCCAACACGTGAGTGCAAAAGACAAGGCTGAAGCGTTTGCAACCATTTTCAGCCAGAAGTGCCGAGTGGATGATCCAGCTCGGCCTCTTCCTGATATCCCCACCATCACAGAAGCCAGTCTTCAGCAAATTCGATTCACTCCACATGATATCAAGAAACGGCTGAGTGCCCTGGATACAGCAAAGGCCATGGGCCCTGACAACATCCCTGCTGTAGTGCTGAAGACTTGTGCTCCAGAACTAGCTGCACCTCTAGTCAAGCTGTTCCAGTACAGCTACAACACTAGCATCTACCCGACAATGTTAAAAATTGCCCAGGTATGTCCTGTCCACAAAAAGCAGGACAAATCCAATCCAGCCAATTACCGCCCATCAGCCTACTCTCAATCATCAGCAAAGTGATGGAAGGTGTCATCGACAGTGCTATCAAGCAGCACTTACTCACCAATAACCTGCTCACCAGTTTGGGTTTTGCCAGGACCACTCGGCTCGAGACCTCATTACAGCCTTGGTCCAAACATGGACAAAAGAGCTGAATTCCAGAGGTGAGGTGAGAGTGACTGCCCTTGACATCAAGGCAGCATTTGACCGATTGTGGCACCAAGGAGCCCCAGTAAAATTGAAGTCAATGGGAATCAGGGGGAAAACTCTCCAGTGGCTGGAGTCATACCTAGCACAGAGAGTATGGTAGTGGTTGTTGGAGGCCAATCATCTCAGCCCCAGGGCATTGCTGCAGGAGTTCCTCAGGGCAGTGTCCTCGGCCCAACCATCTTCAGCTGCTTCATCAATGACCTTCCCTCCACCATAAGGTCAGAAATGGGGATGTTCACTGATGATTGCACAGTGTTCAGTTCCATTCGCAACCCCTCAAATAATGAAGCAGTCTGAGTCTGCATGCAACAAGACCTGGACAACATCCAGGCTTGGGCTGATAAGTGGCAAGTAACATTCGCGCCAGACAAGTGCCAGGCAATGACCATCTTCAACAAGAGAGAGTCTAACCACTTCCCCATGACATTCAACGGCATTACCATCGCCGAATCTCCCACCATCAACAACCTGGGGGTCACCATTGACCAGAAACTTAACTGGACCAGCCATATGTATACTGTGGCTACAAGAGCAGGTCAGAGGCTGGGTATTCTGCGGCAAGTGACTCACCTCCTGACTCCCCAAAGCCTTTCCACCATCTACAAGTCAGGAGTGTGATGGAATACTGTCCACTTGTCTGGATGAGTGCAGCTCCAACAATGCTCAAGAAGCTCGACACCATCCAGGACAAAGCAGCCCGCTTGATTGGCACCCCATCCACCACCCTAAACATTCACTCCCTTCACCACCGGCACCCAGTGGCTGCAGTGTGTACCATCCACAGGATGCACTGCAGCAACTCGCCAAGGCTTCTTCGACAGCACCTCCCAAACCCGCGACCTCTACCACCTAGAAGGACAAGAGCAGCAGGTACATGGGAACAACACCACCTACACGTTCCCCTCCAACTCACACAACATCCCGACTTGGAAATATATCGCCGTTCCTTCATCGTCGCTGGGTCAAAATCCTGGAACTCCCTTCCTAACAGCACTGTGGGAGAACCTTCCCCATACGGACTGCAGCGGTTCAAGAAGACGGCTCACCACCACCTTCTCAAGGGCAATTAGGGATGAGCAATAAATGCCGGCCTCGGCCAGCGACGCCCACATACCATGAACCAATAAAAAAAATCCCACCATGGCAGTTCGAGAATTTGAATTCAGTTTAGAAAATCTGGAAACTGAGCAAGGAGCAGTCGGATTTTCATAACGCAACTGGTTCACTAATGTCCTTCAGGGAAGGAAACTTGCTGTCCTTACCTGGTAATATGCAACTCCAGTCCCACACCAGTGCGGTTGCACTCTTAACTGTCCTCTGAATTGGCCTGGCTAGCAAGCCACTCAGTTGTACAAGCGCAACTTGAGATGGGTAATAAATAATCAACCTTGCCAGCGACACCCACATCTGAAGAATGATTTTTAAAAAATAGAGCTAGCCACTTTCCTAGCCAGGCTGTTCCACATAACCAAGGATTCACTCGACCAAAGTGTCAGTCTAGGTTGACAAGGTAAGTATTGTTTTGATCAAAAAATCTTTAATAATGAGTCTTTATTTCTTGGAAATAGGATTCTAGAAAACAGTAATCATTCACCACCTATTTCCTGCTTGCCGTGTCTCAAAGGGTTGCCAACCAAGTGAAAATGAAATTAGTGATACAATGTGAGACTACTAAAACAGTTGTTTGAAGATTGCAAAGCAGACAAATAGAAATAACAAACAGTTCAGTTATTTTTTATGTCAGTCATTGTTAATTAAAAGAACTTTGTGGAAGGTTGACTCATTTTGATGTCTGCAAATTACTGTAGGATTTTGGAGGTACTGCCTCATCTGGAGAGCATATTAATCATGCTGGGAGAGGTGAAATCTGTTGCTTAACAGCTTGAAGGGCATATTCTGTTTTTTGTGGAGTAGCTGGCTGAATCTGGTGATCCTTTTCTCATGCTCGGCCTAAAATCCACCTGAGCTGAATTCTTCTTGGAGTTCCTCATTCTGCTAGACTGAGGAGAAGGCTGATGAACCTGTAGGATTTTCAAGGTGGCTGAGAGATTTACAGTGAAAATCAGGTGTTTCTGACTCTCGCTTGGTCTTTTCTCTGGTTGTATGAATGGTAAACTGATAGAGAGGTCTCCAAATCCATGGTTGGAATTTGCTGGGAGGGTAGGGTTTAGGACACAATCACTTGGGTCTGGGCTGCCCAATAAATGTCTCAAGTTTGGGATGAGGGGTCTCCACTCTTGGGAGCTGAAGATGCTTGAGGCATATTTGCAGCATTTTGCTTGAGAAGAGGAAATTGGAGATGTGGCTGTCCAGTTCATTGAATTGTCAGGCTAGTACCTTAATAGACAAAATCTGGAATAGAGAAGGTGGGGGAGAATTTAGATCGTTTTTGTGTTCACCCCACTCAGGAATGACAGGGCAGATTATTCCATCTAGCCAGGCTGGTTTGGGATGGGGAGAGTTCCTTCTATACAGAGTGGTGAGGTTTAGTGTCACATATACACCAAGGTATCTAAAGCTTAACCTGACAGAGGGGTAGAACTCCTATATTTGTGTGGAGACACCCTATGTTGTAAGATCACAAATAAATGCCAGGAAACCAAATTCTTAACCTCCTTGCTTATGTTTAGGAGTGAATGATGCCTAGGTAATGACTTACATTACCCAGTTCAGATTGAATTTGAGTTCACCATAACCAGCCATCAATTAGGATACCCACAATTTGGTGAGTGAATGAATTAACGCTTTCTTGCCAAATCACTAGTCAGACAAGTCATGCACTAACAATTATTTATTGACTTCAAAATTACAATTATCACTACTTAAACTTAAAACAGTTAAGTATACAAATAATTAGTACATATAAACAGTTATAGACAGGATTACCTAGCAATTTGAAGAGCAAATAATTAATAGATAGTTACTTAACAAAATGATTAACAGAGGTTGTAAAAGCAATTCAGTAGTGTCACCATAATTCAGCATTAACTGGATTATCCATTATCAAATTATTGTTGAGATCAGTGTTTGAGATTACTGCAAATTGTTGAGATTAAATTAGGATTAACTCTTTAGAGGGTTGGCAAGTTAACAGCATTGGATGGCCAGTCAATTGAATAGATTAGAGTCTATGCGCTGCTGGTCAGCAATATTTCCAGAGCTTATTCGACCATGTCGTGGTTGAGTTGACCTTCTTCCTCCCCTGAGACAATGGCATTAGCTTCTGGAACTTCAAGCTGATGAGCCTCTTTGCGGAGGAGTTATCTGTTCCACTCGGATCCTTTGTCCCAGCTGAATCCATCTTACACACGAGTGATGTCTCTGAGCTCGCTGGCTTAACTCTCACCTTCGTTGATATCAGACAACTTGTACAATTAAGTGACACACTTATCTCTGCCTGTACCTGGCTGGTAGTCATGCAATCTGAATTCTATAACCTCTTACTCTCTGTCTTAAATATATTTTATACTGAGGAAGATACCCTTCTAGGTAAAGGTTACTATAGAAGAAGACTAGAGAATCTTCTTCCAACTATCAAAGAGAACCTACATCTAATTAAAACAAGGAAAGTCTGCTGAGAGGTGTGCCAAGCACCCTCTTAAATTATCTTAAATTTAAAAAAAATCCCTTTGCATTCAATTGACCAATCTGGGTGACACGTGGCAGAAGGTTTCACCTCTTTTGGTGTCAATTGTTCTAACGGTCACATAAGTGTCCTGGAAGATGTCAAAGTTAATGAGACACGGAGATCTAGGCATACCAAGTTCCACTTTTACTCCACTAACTTCTCAATTTTACCTTAACAAAGGGTCATGCACAGGGTCAGATAAGGCATGGCATTTTTATGTCCCTGTGACAAGCTATTCTTGAGCTCAGTCTTTAATGCTAGTCTCTGATCACTGGCAAGGAAGGTTTTGTTTAAATAAACCTTTATGGTCTCAATTAGTTTAGATTTCTCAGCATTCAGTTCAATTACTGACTCCATTTTGTGTGCCAATCTTCAAGCTAAAACTTCATTTTAAGGACACATTTCATGCAATTTACAGGGTATTTTGGAGTTGAGATTGAAGATCAGTCATGATCTGATTGAATGGCGGAGCAGCCTCAAGGGGCTGTATGGCCTACTCATAAGAACATACATAAGAAATAGGAGCAGGAGTAGGCCAATAGGCCCCTCGAGCCTGCTCCGCCATTCAATAAGATCATGGCTGATCTGATTCTAACCTCAAATTTAAATTCATGTCCAATTTCCTGCCCGCTCCCCGTAACCTCTAATTCCCTTTACTTCTAGGAAACTGTCTATTTCTGTTTAAAATTTATTTAATGATGTAGCTTCCACAGCTTCCTGGGGCAGCAAATTCCACAGACCTACTACCCTCTGAGTGAAGAAGTTTCTCCTCATCTCAGTTTTGAAAGAGCAGCTCCTTATTCTAAGATTATGCCCCCTAGTTCTAGTTTCACCCATCCTTGGGAACATCCTTACCGCATCCACCTGATCAAGCCCCTTCACAATCTTATATGTTTCAATAAGGTCGCCTCTCATTCTTCTGAACTCCAATGAGTAGAGTCCCAATCTACTCAACCTCTCCTCATATGTCCACCCCCTCATCCCCGGGATTAACCGAGTGAACCTTCTCTGTACTGCCTCGAGAGCGAGTATGTCTTTTCTTAAGTATGGAGACCAAAACTGTATGCAGTATTCCAGGTGCGGTCTCACCAATACCGTATATAACTGCAGCAATACCTCCCTGTTTTTATATTCTATCCCCCTAGCAATAAAAGCCAACATTCCGTTGGCCTTCTTGATCACCTGCTGCACCTGCATACTAACTTTTTGATTTTCTTGCACTAGGACCCCCAGATCCCTTTGTACTGCAGTACTTTCCAGTTTCTCGCCATTAAGATAATAACTTGCTCTCTGATTTTTCCTGCCAAAGTGCATGACCTCACATTTTCCAATATTGTATTGCATCTGCCAAATCTCCGCCCACTCACCCAGCCTGTCTATATCCCCTTGTAGGTTTTTTATGTCCTCCTCACTCTCTACTTTCCCTCCCATCTTTGTATCATCTGCAAACTTTGATATGTTACACTCGGTCCCCTCCTCCAAATCGTTAATATAGATTGTAAAGAGTTGGGGACCCAGCACCGACTCCTGTGGAACACCACTGGCTACTGGTTGCCAGTCCGAGAATGAACCATTTATCCCAACTCTCTGCTTCCTGTTAGATAACCAATCCTCCACCCATGCCGGAATATTACCCCCAATCCAGTGATTCTTTATCTTGAGCAATAATCTTTTATGTGGCACCTTGTCGAATGCCTTCTGGAAGTCTAAATACACTACATCCACTGGTTCCCCTTTATCCACCTTGTACATTAGGTCCTCAAAGAACTCAAGCAAATTTGTCAGACATGACTTCCCCTTCATAAAGCCATGCTGACTTTGTCCTATTAAATTATGTTTATCCAAATGTTCCACTACTGTCTCCTTAATAATAGATTCCAAAATTTTACCCACCACAAATGTTAGGCTAACTGGTCTATAATTTCCAGCCTTCTGCCTACTACCCTTTTTAAATAACGGTGTTACATTAGCAGTTTTCCAATCTGCCGGGACCTTTGCAGAGTCCAGAGAATTTTGGAAAATTATTACCAAAGCATCCACAATCCCTACTGCCACTTCCCTCAAGATCCTAGGATGTAAGCCATCAGGTCCAGGGGATTTATCCGCCTTGAGTCCCATTAATTTACTGAGTACCAATTCCTTAGTGATTTTAATCGTATTTAGCTCCTCCCCCCCCTGAAGCCCCCTGTTTGTCCAGTGTTGGGATATTCTTAGTGTCCTCTACCGCAAAGACTGAAACAAAATATTTGTTCAGCATTTTTGCCATTTCCATGTTTCCCACCATTAATTTCCCGGTCTCATCCTCTAAGGGACCTACGTTTGCCTTAGCCACCCTTTTTCTTTTTATATAACTGTAGAAACTCTTGCTATCTGTTTTTATATTTTTTGCTAATTTATTTTCATAATCTATCTTCCCTTTCTTAATCAATCCTTTAGTTACTTTTTGCTGTCTTTTGAAGACTTCCCAATCTTCTATCCTCCCACTAAGTTTGGCTACCTTATATGTTCTTGTTTTTAGTCGGATACTATCCTTAATTTCTTTACTTAGCCACGGATGGCTGTCATTTCTTTTACATCCTTTTTTCCTCAGTGGAATATATATTTTTTGAAAGTTGTAAAATAACTCCTTAAATGAACACCACTGCTCATGTACCGTCTTACCCTTTAATCTATTTTCCCAGTCCACTTTAATCAATTCCGCTCTCATACCTCTCATACTCCTGCTCCTATTTCTTATGTTCTTATTTTCCCTACTGTGTGAGGGACATAGCCTCAGTTTTAGAGTACTTGAGTTTGCAAACAAGAGTTGCTGAAATTATATGATGCTTTGAAGCCTGCTGGGAAGTGAGATGGTTGGGTTGGTTATAAAATAGCAGTACGTTGTCAGCATATAGGGATATCTTGTGTTCAGCCCCTTTTTCTCCGTATACTCCATAAATGTATGGGTTCAGTCTGATGTATGTCACCAGGGGTTCTATAGCCAAGACAAAGAAGAGGAAGAGGGGGGATAGGGGACATTCATTTGTTCCCTTGATGGAGTGAAAATGTAAAAGGGACCTGAGGCCACTGATGCACAATGTTGATCAGGGGTGTGAGTACAGACTTTTCTGAGGGCACAGCTGCAGCAGAACAAATAAAATGAGAACTCCCAATTTCTCAGAGTGACATACATAGTCTAAAATAAGGCATAGGAGAAATGCAATTGTGGAAGTGGATGGCAAGAGATCTGCTAATACAGCAGCCAGGATCATGTGGAAAGATTGCACTGGCAGTGAGTAGCACCTCCTTAACTCCCAGGACCCCTCTCCAGTGCAGGGAGAAGTTTAATGACCTTGCATGGTCAGCAAAATTCCGTATAACAAGCTGCCAATCTTCTATCGTAGATGCTCAACAGAATGCAGGCCAATGTTAAGCCTAAATGTGCAGTCACGTACGCCAGGGTATACATGGCATGAAGTATGCCCAATAAAACTTTATGCTCTCTATGGGAATTCCACAAGTAAGTGATGAGTTCTCCAATAGTTGTTAAATCAACCTGTGTCTGGAAGTGACAAGCTTTCTGCTCTCATGCAGGAGATATTGCACATAATTCCAATGAATGACAAGCTATAGGAGAAGGATCAGCAGAAATCAATTGATTGACCCAAGAGGAAGAGGCCATGGTGATACTGGGATCTCACTTAATGAGGCAACAGGGGAAGGAGACGATGGAGGGCCTGAATTCACGGTAAGTATGTTCAAAGATTAAAAAAAGATTTTAATTGTCTGACAATCATACAAGGGGACCCTTACATAAGCAGAACAGTAAGGAAAAAGTGTTTGACAGGAAACCACTCCTTTGTCTTTTCCTTCCCACGAGCTGGACGCAAGAAAGAAGCAGAGTGAGAAATAGATCTTATGCCGGGACCTTCAACACTAGGGACTGCCAGCAAAAATTCACCCACACTGTCATTCATCCCCTCACTTGCACTCACCAGCCCTGAGACGGTCACTCAGGGTGAAATAGTTTAGATGACGAGTGAACACTGGATACAAGGAAGCCAGAGGAAGAGCGAGTGGAAGTGGAGAAAGATGATCTTGACTGCAGGCTAAGGTAATTTCAGGCCCTGGATGAAAAGCATGCAGACAATGATTTCAGGTGTCCTGCCATTAAAAGAAGGATTCTAGCATAGCATGAAACTCAGATCAAGGCATTGGAAAATCTCTCGAAAAATGTGCTCCAAATGGCAGGGTAGGCAGCAGAGTCCAATGCCATGCTTTGTGGCAACACCAGAGAGGACTTCTGAACAATGGAGAGCAGACTGCAGCAAATGGAAGGAACACGGATCTCTGCTTACATCCATTGAAGGCCAAGGCTGTGGAGATTTCAAGCCCAGAGAAACAGTCTGTTGCAGGTCTGTCCTAGCACTCAGCAGCCCTGAGATGAGGACCACCTCCATTTCAAGACGCTCACTGTCATATAGAGAGCCATCCATATCTCAGTCTTAGCTGGCACATGGCAGTGTTAGAATAGGATTGAGGAAAAATTGACATCACAGGGGAATGCACAGTGGTGCATCTAATTGACTTCAGATTGGACATCTAACCTACCATTCCTTGTAATTGATTCCCTTGTGCAAGGAGATTGTATAAGGGAATCATTTAGAAGTGGTATTTAGATGTCACAGATCTAAAACACAGCTCAAGCTCCCAAGGGAGTACAACGCTAACTCATTGAAGTCAATGGAAACGAAAATCGGGAGGTGTGTATAATGGGGGATCTGATAGCGCCCGTTTTACATTATCACCAAAAATTAGAATTACTCCCAAGGAGTCAAGATAAGTGTAGACTTCAGGTGAAGTGAAGTTAGATGACAGGGGATAATTGGACCAGGGTGCAGATAATTCAGTCCCCACTTTTGTATTTCTATTATAAATTGTTATGTCCACATTTATAATGGAAACTGTCAATTTGTCATGCCATGATTACATCCACCTGGTGGCAATGCAGCACCTCTACTGGTGGAAGGGTGCAATTACAATGTGGTACGTTTACACAGGCAATTTCCAATATAAATATGGACATAGGAACATATGGGAGAAGTTAAAAGTAAGTTATTTTTTATTATATTATAAATCTGCAATTGACATGAAAAAGATGGAAAGCCACCTGAGCAGTCCCAGTACTGCAGCCAAAATGAACGCGGTTGCAACACTGAGGCATTTATATATTAAAATTGATATATCAGTCATGTCTTTCCCTATGTAAACAGATCCTCTAAGGTGTTAATGGGAGTATACACTTATCACGTTTGTAATTGCTATCGACAGGGTGCATTGTAATAGAGCTTTCCCAGCATAGTGTACTTGTGTAATCTTTAGGCTGTCACAAAACTCCCGTGACGCTGTGCAATTCCCCGACTGGAACATGGGTCTGCAGACAGTGGCTTGCTCTGGCCACATGGCATCACTGTGGACACTTTTATTTTGAGAAACCGAACTTAGCCTTCATGTTGGATTTACGTTCTGCAAAAAAGTACTTCAGTTTAAAATAAAATTCTGCTCACCAGTGGCTCAACAATTCTCCACAGGTTGCTCACAAACGGCTCGACTGTGTCCTGCATGTCACTCTCGACGACTTGACTTTGCCATGTGGCTGGCTTCCTCTTGGTGCAACTCTCTGCCCAGGCTGCTAACTCAGCCACCCTACCCGTTCCCATACTGTCCTCCACCTCCTTCTATCCTTAAAAAATGAAAATTATTCATTTTTGTTGATAATCTGAAACTTGTGCTCTCTACTTGTGACTTGTACTCACTGACCAGTGAAAATAATTTTTCCTCGATTTATCTTACAAAAACTTATAATTTTGAACACCTAGAATCATCGAATCATAGAAATTTATGGTGCAGAAGGAGGCTATTCGGCCCATCGTAACTGTGCCGGCCGAAAAAGAGCTATCCAGCCTAACATCACTTTCCAGCTCTTGGTCCGTATCCTTGCAGGTTACGGCACTTCAATTGCATATCTAAGTAGTTTTTAAATGCGATGAGGGTTTCTGCCTCTACCGCCCTTTCAGGCAATGAGTTCCAGACCGCACCACCCTCTGGGTGAAAAAATTTCTCAACTCCCCTCTAATCCTTCTACCAATCACATTAAATCTATGCCCCCTAGTTATTGACCTCTCTGCTAAGGGAAATAGGTCCTTCCTATCCACTCTATCTAGACCCCTCATAATTTTATACACCTCAATTAAATCTCACCACAGCTTTGGTCCTCTACTGTCCATGCATAAAACTAAGGATCCTATATTATATTTTATATCTTTATCAGCTTACTTTTAAAGATTTCTATCTGAACCATCAACTGCCTTTAATCCTGCACATCATTTAAATGTTACCATTTAGTGCAAATCTCCTCTCATTTATCTTTCAAAAATGTATAGCTCTGTATTTCTCTGCATTAAATTTCACCAGACATCTGGTGAAATTTCAACGTAATTTAAAAGGGGTAACTCAGCTAAGGCAAGTCATGGCAGCAGACCTCGCACCCGTGATATGCTCCTCCTGCAAGATGTGGGAAGTCATGGACACTACCAGTGTCCCTGCCGACCATGTGTGCGGGAAGTGTGTCCACCTGCAGCTACTGACCGATCGTATCTCGGAGCTGGAGCTGCGGGTGGACTCACTGTGGAGCATCCGCGATGCAGAGAAACTCGTGGATAGCACGTTTAGCGAGTTGGTCACACCGCAGGTAAAGGGTATACAGGCAGGAAGTGAATGGGTGACCACCAGGAAGAGTAAGAGATGCAGGCAGGTAGTGCAGGGGTCCCCTGTGTCCATCCCCCTCTCAAACAGATATGCCACTTTGGATGCTGTTGGGGGGGATGACTTATCAGGGGAAGGCAGCAGCAGCCAACTTCCTGGCACCACGGGTAGCTCTGCTGCACAGGCTGGGAGGAAAAAGAGTGGCAGAGCTATAGTGATAGGGGACTCAATTGTAAGGGGAATAGACAGGCGTTTCTGCGGCCGCAACCGAGACTCCAGGATGGTGTGTTGCCTCCCTGGTGCAAGGATCAAGGATGTCTCGGAGCGGCTACAGAACATTTTGGAGGGGGAGGGCGAACAGCCAGTTGTCGTGGTGCACATAGGCACCAACGATATAGGTAAAAAAGGGGATGAGGTCCTAAAAGCAGAATATAGGGAGTTAGGAGGTAAATTAAAAAATAGGACCTCAAAGGTAGTAATCTCAGGATTGCTGCCAGTGCCACGTGCTAGTCAGAGTAGAAATAGGAGGATATTTCAAATGAATACGTGGCTAGAGGAATGGTGCAAGGGGGAGGGATTCAAATTCCTGGGACACTGGAAACGGTTCTGGGGGAGGTGGGACCAGTACAAACCGGACGGTCTGCACCTGGGCAGGGCCGGGACCGCTGTCCTAGGAGGAGTGTTTGCTAGTGCTGTTGGGGAGGGTTTAAACTAAAGTGGCAGGGGGTTGGGAACCTGAGCAGGGAGAGAGAGGAAAGCGTAACAGGAAGGGACAGAAGGTATGGAGTAATAGGTAAAGTGTTAAAAAAGGAAAAAGCAGGAACTAAGCGTCACAAAACAGATTTGAAAGTTCTTTATCTGAATGCACGTAGCATTCGTAATAAAATGGACGAGTTAACGGCACAAATAACTACGTATGGGTATGATCTTGTGGCCATTACAGAAACATGGCTGCAGGGTGACAACGACTGGGAATTAAATATGCCAGGGTATTTAACAATCAGGAAGGACAGGCAGGAAGGAAGGGGAGGTGGGGTGGCTATGTTAATAAAGGAAGGAATCACTGTAATACAGAGAAATGATATTGGGACAAAGCATCAAGATAATGAAACAGTTTGGGTGGAGATAAGGAATAATAAGGGAAAAAAAACATTAGTGGGCGTAGTATATAGGCCTCCTAATAGTTGCAACTCTGCTGGAAGAAGTATTAATCAGGAGATAGTCGGGGCATGTAATAAGGGAACAGCCATAATTATGGGGGATTTTAATTATCATATTAACTGGACAAATCAAATTGGGCAGAGCAGCCTTGAGGACGAGTTCATTGAGTGCATCAGGGATGGATTTCTTGAGCAGTATGTAACTGATCCTACAAGGGGGCAGGCAACCTTGGACCTGGTCCTGTGTAATGAGTCAGGATTAATTAATAATGTCCTAGTTAAGGATCCCCTTGGAACGAGCGACCACAACATGGTTGAATTCCATATCCAATTAGAGGGTGAGAAGGTTGATTCTCAAACAAGCGTACTGAGCTTGAATAAAGGAGACTATGATGGTATGAGAGCGGAATTGATTAAAGTGGACTGGGAAAATAGATTAAAGGGTAAGACGGTACATGAGCAGTGGTGTTCATTTAGGGAGTTATTTTACAACTTTCAAAATAAATATATTCCACTGAGGAAAAAAGGGTGTAAAAGAAATGACAGCCACCCGTGGCTAAGTAAAGAAATCAAGGATAGTATCCGACTAAAAACAAGGACATATAAGGTAGCCAAACTTAGTGGGAGGATAGAAGATTGGGAATTCTTCAAAAGACAGCAAAAAGTAACTAAAGGATTGATTAAGAAAGGGAAGTTAGATTATGAAAAGAAATTAGCAAAAAATATAAAAACAGATAGCAAGAGTTTCTATAGTTATATAAAAAGAAAAAGGGTGGCTAAGGCAAACATAGGTCCCTTAGAGGATGAGACCGGGAAATTAATGGTGGGAAACATGGAGATGGCAAAAATGCTGAACAAATATTTTGTTTCAGTCTTTACAGTAGAGGACACTAAGAATATCCCAACACTGGACAAACAGGGGACTCTCGGGGGGGAGGAGCTAAATACGATTAAAATCACTCAAGAGATGGTACTCAGTAAAATAATGGGACTCAAGGCGGATAAATCCCCTGGACCTGATGGCTTCCATCCTAGGGTCTTGAGGGAAGTGGCAGTAGGGATTGTGGATGCTTTGGTGATAGTTTTCCAAAATTCCCTGGACTCAGGAGAGGTCCCGGCAGATTGGAAAACTGCTAATGTAACACCGTTATTTAAAAAGGGTAGTAGGCAGAAGGCTGGAAATTATAGGCCAGTTAGCTTAACATCTGTGGTGGGTAAAATTTTGGAGTCTATTATTAAGGAGACAGTAACGGAACATTTAGATAAGCATAATTTAATAGGACAAAGTCAGCATGGCTTTATGAAGGGGAAGTCATGTCTGACAAATTTGCTTGAGTTCTTCGAGGATATAACGTATAGGGTGGATAAAGGGGAACCAGTGGACGTAGTGTATTTAGACTTCCAGAAGGCATTCGACAAGGTGCCACATAAAAGATTATTACTTAAGATAAAAAATCACGGGATTGGGGGTAATATTCTGGCATGGGTGGAAGATTGGTTATCAAACAGGAAGCAGAGAGTTGGGATAAATGGTTCATTTTCGGACTGGCAACCAGTAACCAGTGGTGTTCCACAGGGGTCGGTGCTGGGTCCCCAACTCTTTACAATCTATATTAACGATTTGGAGGAGGGGACCGAGTGCAACATATCAAAATTTGCAGATGATACAAAGATGGGAGGGAAAGTAGAGAGTGAGGAGGACATAAAAAACCTGCAAGGGGATATAGACAGGCTGGGTGAGTGGGCGGAGATTTGGCAGATGCAATATAATATTGGAAAATGTGAGGTTATGCACTTTGGCAGGAAAAATCAGAGAGCAAGTTATTTTCTTAATGGCGAGAGACTGGAAAGTACTGCAGTACAAAGGGATCTGGGGGTCCTAGTGCAAGAAAATCAAAAAGTTGGTATGCAGGTGCAGCAGGTGATCAAGAAAGCCAACGGAATGTTGGCTTTTATTGCTAGGGGGATAGAATATAAAAACAAGGAGGTATTGCTGCAGTTATATAAGGTATTGGTGAGACCGCACCTGGAATACTGCATACAGTTTTGGTCTCCATACTTAAGAAAAGACATACTTGCTCTCGAGGCAGTACAAAGAAGGTTCACTCGGTTAATCCCGGGGATGAGGGGGCGGACATATGAGGAGAGGTTGAGTAGATTGGGACTCTACTCATTGGAGTTCAGAAGAATGAGAGGCGATCTTATTGAAACATATAAGATTGTGAAGGGTCTTGATCGGGTGGATGCAGTAAGGATGTTCCCAAAGATGGGTGAAACTAGAACTAGGGGGCATAATCTTAGAATAAGGGGCTGCTCTTTCAAAACTGAGATGAGGAGAAACTTCTTCACTCAGAGGGTGGTAGGTCTGTGGAATTTGCTGCCCCAGGAAGCTGTGGAAGCTACATCATTAGATAAATTTAAAACAGAAATAGACAGTTTCCTAGAAGTAAAGGGAATTAGGGGTTATGGGGAGCGGGCAGGAAATTGGACATGAAGCTGAGTTCGGATCGGTCAATGCCCTGTGGGTGGCGGAGAGGGCCCAGGGGCTATGTGGCCGGGTCCTGCTCCGACTTCTTGTGTTCTTTAGATTTGTGGTTGGGATCAGATCAGCCATGATCTTATTGAATGGCGGAGCAGGCTCGAGGGGCCGATTGGCCTACTCCTGCTCCAATTTCTTATGTTCTTATCTGCCCTATCTACCAACCTATTTATGTCCTAAGTCACTTACAGTGCTTTTCACTATTAACCAGTTTTGGTTGTGTTGATTGTGGAATAAATGTTGGTCAGGATACTGGAAGAACTCCCTGCTCTTCATCAAAAGAAATGTGTATGATCTTTTAGGTCCACCCGTACAGGCTGACAGATTAAGATTTCATATGAACAACTGCACCTGAAAATGCAGCACTGTGCTGAAGCATCTCCTTAACTAAATGATGGGTTTAATAATGGATAAATGAAATAAATATATGGAATGTTAAACATCTGCCCACTCAGATGGACATAAAAGATCCCATGGCACTTATCAAAGAAGAGCAGGGAAGTCCTCTCCGATGTCCTGGCCAATTTTTAATTCTCAACCAATACCTAAAACAGATGATCTAGTCATTTATTTAATTGCTGTTTGTGGGAGCTTGCTGCGTGCAAATTGGCTGCCACATTTCCTATATTAGAATTGACTACACTTCAAAGTACTCCATCAGCTGTAAAGTGCTTTGGGACATCCTGAGGTTGTGAAAGGCGCTATATAAAAGCAAGTCTTTCTTTCTAAAGCTAGACAGATATAAAAAGCTTAGCCTCTCGCTGCCTCATCCTCCTCCGCGAGTCCGGCTGCATATACCACAAACACCATCTCTTCCGGCCTCTCGGGCTCCATCACTGCACAACTGTTGGCTGTCGCTGAGGCACGAGGCTCGAACACGCCCGCCGCCACCCAGGTGACAAGCCAACCGACATTGAATATGACCCTCCCGTTGGGCCTAGTGGCAGTCCCCTTGGTGATTGAGGTATTTCAGCCGAGCTCCAACACTGATGATGACACAATGACAACTGACACCACACAATTTAGGGTTTAGGTTTAAGACTGGGGTTAGGCGTCGGGGTTAGGTGTTGTGATTAGGATCTGGGGTTAGGAGGTGGGGATTAGGAATTGGGAGTAGGATCTGGGGTTAGTTAGGAATTGGGACTAGGAGGTGGGGTTAGGAGTTGGAATTGAGGTTAGGGTGTTAAGAGTTGGGGTTAGTGTTAAAAATTGGGATTAGAGTTTGAAATCGCTATTGACAACACCGTCGTCATTTATAAAGGGTCAGTAAGCAAAGCATTTGGCGGTCACACCAGCCTGCGCTACCTGGGGAATATAGGGCACATTAAACGGATCTTCTCACTTCAAAGTGCGGCGCCAACTATATGTTAACTGCTGAGCTCCGCGGAGCTGCTGGCAATGGATTGCTCCACGCCCCCCCCCCCCCTTGCACCAGTGGTGCAGTCCATGTTAACCGAAGTGGAGACGTTGACCAATGAGATTGAAGCTGGGAATTCAAACCGGAGTGAGGAGAAAGATAGGAGAGAGCGCGCGCGAGACCCCGACACCGACTAGAGAGAAAGAGATAGAGAGAAAGAGAGACACAGACACAGACTAGAGAGAGAGAGAGAGCGACACACCGAGTCCGACCAGAGAGAGACCCCAACACCGACAAGAGAGCGAGCGACCTACCAAAGAGAGAGATAGAGACCCGGACACACCGAGTCCGACCAGAGAAAGCGACCGACCGACCAGAGAGAGACCCCAACACCGACTAGAGAGAGAGAGAGAGACCCCGACATCGCCTAGAGAGAGCGAGCGACACACCGAGTCCGACCAGAGAGAGAGAGAGGGAGACAGAGACTGACTAGAGAGACAGACCGACCCCGACTAGAAAGTGTAGACTTGGTTGCGAGGATGTCGGAGGAGGACGCGGTGCAAGTGTGTGTCCGGGTGCGGCCGCACAATGACAGGTGAGGAGGTTGATAGAAGATAGTTGTTCATAGTCTACACAAATCAGTCTTTGAAGGTGGCAGGACAAGTTGAGAAGGCTGTTAGAAAGCCAAGGCTCCCATATGCCTTTTTAAACAGGCATAGAGTTCATGTTATGCTAAACCTTTATAAATCACTGGTTAGGCCTCAGCTGGAATATTGTGTCCAATACTGGTTGCCATACTTTAGGAAGAATGCAGAGGGTGTAGAAGAGATTTACTGGCATGGTACTAGGGATGAGGGACTTCAGTTATATGGAGAAGCTGGGAGTATTCCCTGAGGGGAGATTTAATAGAGGCTCTTTCAAAGAGCTGGCACAGAGCATGATGGGCAGAATGGCCTCCTGTGCTGTATCATTCTGTGATTCTATGAATATGGGTTTTTGTTCATTGAGGTGGCGGGGCTTCTGTTGCATAGTTAAATGAGTGGCATTTAGTGTGAGTTAGGATACAGGCAGCAGAATTTTATTTGAGCTGAAGGTTATGGAGGGTGGAAGATGGGAGGCCAACCAGGAGAGCTTTGGAATAACTGAGTTCAGAGGTGATAAAGGCATGGATGAGGGTTTCAGCAGCAGATAAGCTGTGGAAGATGCAGCGAGAGACAATGTTACAGGGGTGTAAGTCTTTGTGATGGAGAGGATATGGAGTTCAAAACTCAGCATAGAGTTGAATAGGTCGTTGAGGTCATAAACAGTCTGGTTCAGTCAAGATGTGGAGATGCCGGTGATAGACTGGGGTTGACAATTGTAAACAATTTTACAACACCAAGTTATAGTCCAACAAATTTATTTTAAATTCCACAAGCCTCCGAAAGCTTGTGGAATTTAAAATAAATTTGTTGGACTATAACTTGGTGTTGTAAAATTGTTTACAATGGTTCAGTCAAGACAGTGGCCGGGATGGAGGTGGAACTGTTGGCTAAGGTACTGATCTCTTCAGCCCTAAAACCCTCCAAGAACTCCGCATTCCTCCAACTCTGACCTCTTGTACGTCCGCCATTGCCTTCACCCCACCATCGGTGGCCGTGCCCTCAGCTCTCTGGGCCTTAAACTCTGTAGCATAGTGGTTATGTTACTGCTGTAATAATCCAGAGGTCTGGACTAATAATCCGGAGTCATGAGCTCAAATCCCACCACGGCAACTGGGGAATTTAAATTCAATTAATTAAATAAAATCTGGGGAAAAAAATCTATTATCAGTACTGGTGGCCATGAAACTACCGGATTGTCGTAAAAACCTATCTAGTTCACTAATGTCCTTTAGGGAAGGAAATCTGCCGTCCTTACCCGGTCTGGCGGTGATGTGACTCCAGACCCACAGCAATGTGGTTGATTCTTAATCGCCCTCTGAATTGGCCTAGCAAGCCACTCAGTTGTAAAATCTCGCTACAAAAAGTCGTCATAAGAATAAAACCGGTTGGAACACCTGGCATCAGACCACTAGGCATCGGACACGACAAAGGCAAACCAAGCCCAGTCGACCCTGCATGCTCCTCATCACTAACATCTAGGGACTTGTGCCAAAATTGGGAGAGCTGTCCCACAGACTAGTCAAGCAACAGCCTGACATAGCCATACTCACAGAATCATATCTTTCAGCCAACGTCCCAGATGCTTCCATCACCATCCCTGGGTATGTCCTGTCCACCGGCAGGCCAGACCCACCATAAGTGGCGTTAGTGATATACAGTCAGGAGGGAGTGGCCCTGGGAGTCCTCAACATTGATTCCGGACCCCATGAAATCTCATGGCATCAGGTCAAACATTGGCATGGAAACCTCCGACTGATTACCACCTACCGCCCTCCCTCAGCTGATGAATCAGTCCTCCTCCACGTTGAGCACCACTTGGTGGAAGCACTGAGGGTAGCAAGGGCACAGCATGTACTCTGGGTGGGGGAACTTCACTGATGCTTAGTTTGGGTTCCGCCAGGGCCACTCCAGACCTCATTACAACCTTGGTCCCAACATGGACAAAAGAGCTGAATTCCAGAGGTGAAGTGAGAGTAATTGCCCTTGACGGAGTGTGGCACCAAGGAGCTCTAGTAAAATTGAAGTCGATGGGAATCAGGTGGAAAACTTTCCAATGGCTGGAATCATACCTAGCACAAAGGAAGATGGTAACGGTTGTTGGAGGCCAATCATCTCAGCCCCAGGACATTACTGCAGGAGTTCCTCAGGGCAGTGTCCTAGGCCCAACCATCTTCAGCTGCTTCATCAATGACCTTCCCTCCGTCATGAGATCAGAAATGGGGATGTTCGCTGATGATTGCGCAGTGTTCAGTTCCATTCGCAACCCCTCAGATAATGAAGCAGTCCGTGCCTGCATGCAGCAAGACCTGGACAACATCCAGGCTTGGGCTCATAAGTGGCAAGTAACATTCGTCAGACAAGTGCCAGGCAATGACCATCTCCAACAAGGGAGAATCTAACCACTTCCCCATGACATTCAATGGCATTACCATTGCTGAATCTCCCACCATCAACATCTTGTGGGTCACCATTGACCAGAAACTTAACTGGACCAGCCAAATAAATACTGTGGCTACAAGCGCAGGCCAGAGGCTGGGTATTCTGTGGCAAGTGACTCACCTCCTCACTCCCCAAAGCTTTTCCGCCATCGTCAAGGCACAAGTCAGTAGTGTGATGGAATACTCTCCACTGCGCTGGATGAGTGCAGCTCCAACAACACTCAAGAAGTTCGACACCATCCAGGACAAAGCAGCCTGCTTGATTGGTACCCTATCCATCACCCTAAACATTCACTCCTTTCACCACTGGCGCACCATGGCTGCAGTGTGTACCATCCACAGGTTGCACTGCAGCAACTTGTCAAGGCTTCTTCGACAGCACCTCCCAAACCCGCGACCTCTACCACCTAGCAGGACAAGGGCAGCAGGCACACGCCAAAACCACCACCTGCACGTTTCCCCCCCCCCCCCCCCAAGTCACACTCCATCCTGACTTGGAAATATATTGCCATCCCTTCATTGTCGCTGGTCAAAATCCTGGAACTCCCTTCCTAACAGCACTGTGGGAGAACCTTCACCACACGGACTGCAGCGGTTCAAGAAGGCGGCTCACCACCACCTTCTCAAGGGCAATTAGGGATGGGCAATAAATGCTGGCCTTGCCAGCGATGCCCACATCCCATGAACGAATTTTTAAAAAAAATATTTTCCTCCAGAAATCTCTGCCTCGCCCTCTTTTAAGACTCATTTTAAAACCCACATCTGTCCAAAATTTGATCACCTCTCCAAATATCTTCTCTGGTCTGATGTATATTTTTGTCTGATTATGCCTCCGTGAAACATCTCTGGACATTTTTCTATGTTAAAGATCTGTGCAAATACAAATTGTTAACATGAGAATGAACTCCATCCTAGATTAGGTTATGGGGTGTCTAACCCAACCCCTGTATGAGGGTAGGGGGGAATGGTGTTGCTGCTTCTGTTAATGGCAGATAGCTGGACTTTCCACTTCTTAAAGTGAGGGAATCTGGTTTTGTTTCTAAGTGACCCAGTGACCAAAAACCAGGAAAATCTGACGTTCCTTTACTATCAAAATAACCATAGTGGGATTGTTTACATCACATTTACAAGTGCAGCCAATGGTGGGCGAGATATGCTGCACTCTTAATGTAAAAGCTCCTGTTTGATCTATCAGTGAGATTAAAAATGAAAAAATACAAATGCTGGAAATAAACAGTGGGTCAGTCAGCATCTCTAGCAATGTGTAAATAGTGGGGTGGGGGAGGGGGTAAGAGAGAGATGGTAAGAGAGGTTATAAGTCACTGCAGAATCTTGCACTCAACAATTATACAGCATTTTCACCCCATGTAGCATAATAGCATATCCGGTTAAGCTGACACCTCCAGTAGAATGCTGCTGTTATAAATTTGCAGTTGATACAGAGGAGAACATAAGGGATTTTAAACCTACTGTATACATTGTATAGTTCAACAGAGATTCCGTAGACTACCTATTCTATATTGTGAGTTTGAGCAGGATTTGGCTACAATCATCTTTTAAATTTGTAGTAACTATTTTATGGATGTAATGAAATTTAATTGCTATTGTGTGTATGGAAAATGTTCTTCGACTGTCAAGTGTGTGTGCTGCAAACTGCACTGGTACTTCTGCAAAACAACTTGTGAGCCATTTGGGGGTGAAAGCCCGAGGCACAAATAGTAGGATGCTCAATACAGTAAGGAGCAGATTCCACCTGAGATGGTGCTATTGGGAACATGGTCAGGAGAGGTATGATTTTCCTTTTCTGTTTTTCTTGGGCCGCCTGTGAATGTTGAAGTCTGGAAGTGTTAGTGGTGACTGAAAGAGCTGTATTTCAGCAGCTCCTGGGTGGTCTTTTTGTACCCAGTCCCTGTCTTGGACTCAACAGATTTTGGTTGGGTGTCTTGGTTTCTACAAATTTGATAGATTTTTGGGAAGTGTAGAATGCAAGTGAGGGAAGCAGAAAATGGAAGGCAGAGGGGAAGAAAAGGACTAAAGTCGAAATGTAGAGAGAATTTTAAAAAATGTTCAGAACACCATGGGAGATCAATTATTACCATGTAAAGGAGCCATGTTCTTGCTATGTATCACAAACTATACAAATTATACTAAAATGTTTTCAGGTAGTTAGTATGCAGATCAAGTCTGCCTCATTATCTTTTTTAAAAAAAAATTGTGTACTCTACCAGAGAGAAGTCTTTACAAGGAGGATCTACTGCTGAAGCCCCTCAGATTCATTGGAAAGCAGACAATCAAACTATTTCCCAGATTACTGGGGCAAAGTCATTCAGTTTTGGTAAGTTCCTGAGATGTTTTTGTTACAGATCCCATATGATAAGTTTAACAGGTCGCAGTTGCCTTGTCTATTATCGACTAAGTGACCCTTATTAATCGTTGAGTGAGCAGCATAGAGACCAAATGTTTGGCAGATGGAATATTCTGAGGGGACTCGATAGGGTATTTGCTGAGAGGATGTCACCCCTCATGGGGGAATCTAAAACTAGGGGGCATAGTCTCAGAATAAGGGGTTGCCTGTTTAAGACGGAAATGAGGAGGAATTTCTTCTCCCAGAGGGTCGTGAATCTTTGGAATTCTTTACCCCAAAAAGCTGTGGCGGCTGAGTCATTGAATACATTCAAGGCTGAGTTAGACACATTTTTGATCAGCAAGGGAGTCAAAAGATATGGGGAAAGGGCGGGAAAGTGGAGTTACGGTAAAAATTCGATCAGCCATGATCTCATTGAATGGCGGAGCAGGCTCGAGGGGCTGAATGGCCTACTCCTGCTTCTATCTCTTATGGTCTGTTACTGTTGGCAGGTTTTTCAGAACGAGCACTAGTCATTAACAGCAGTTGCCTCGATTATCAGTGGCTCTATTCTGGGAAGAAAAATATTAGCCCATCTCGGTGCAATTGACTGATACAAACATTCAGGATGTTAGCACCTCTGAACCTGAGACTGCATCCTCACAAAAGGCCACCATCCTGTCCACTATTGCCTACAACAGTGCCTTTAACATCCGCGGCTGCTGCCTCTAGCTGGCCTGCAAGCCTCCGTCATGATGCTGTTGATTTTTACCTGCCATTCGAGTTCGTGGCTGTTGTCTTCAATGCACCTGTTTGCCCGAGTTTTGATGCCGCTGGTCTACTCACTGCCGAAGTCCTGATATTGCTAACTTTGACTTGGCCACCTGTTTTTAGTCCTGATGTTACTGCTTCTCTCTGCTCACAGTTGCAGGGGTAAATATAAAGGTGGGGGTGGGGAGAAACAGATTAAAAACAAGTAAGAAGTGGAGGAGGTGGGAAAGTAAAGGAAAGAAGTGAAGGTGTAAGTGGTTCAAAGATTCTAGGAAGGGGAATTGGACAGTATTTATTCACGATTCTGCCTGACCCCAAAATACTTTGATCAGACATAGCCCACTTACTAGTTGTTACAAAGATCAGGCTTACTATTAATGTCAGACTGAGATGATGTCCATTGATTGGAAGTGCTGTGATGCCATTTAGAAAGTGACGCACACAAACAGTAGTTATATTTCAGTAGATCTCCTAGTTGATTTGACTTCACTCAACACTTGCTACAGAACAAGCTAATTTAGTTAGTGGCTAGTTCACTTTCTTCTTCTGTACTGAAATGGTGTTTTGTTCTAGACCACGTATTCCATGCAGAAGAGACAACACAAACTGTTTACGATGAAGTTGCGCACTCTGTTGTGCTCTCTGTTTCCCAAGGCTATAATGGTGAGTACACTTGAGTTTCTAATTTTAAATCTATGGTTGAATAAAGCTGACATTGCTTGTCTTTTTTCTCTTTGTGGTTATATAGCTGGCAATTTTCAAACCAGAGATATGGAAACCTAACGGTTTCATTTGATCTAAGGCTCTGGATAATCTGCTTTTGGTATTGTAAATTTAAGCATGGTGCTAGCCTTAATCATGAGCTTGATGGGGTCCTGTCAAAGGGATGTTTTTAATAAGTTTGATCACCGTTTACATTATAGACCATACATTTGCCTGTGTGTATTAGAAGGTTCTGTGGACATTGGGACTGTTAAAATATTTCCGGTTTAAATGAGTTACTTAAATAAAATTTGTGTTTTGAAGCAAAGCCTAAGTGCAGTGGAAAGAAAACAATTGCTGTTCTGCAGACAGAATAAAACCTTCTCCTTTGGCATGATAGTGTAATCTTCAGTTACTTTAATGTGAATCCGTTCTCCATTATTATCGCACATTCCTTGGTTTCATCTTGTATAAGGGGTTTTCCACTTGGTAAATCCTTCAGTAAACTAGTAACATTTCACCTGAGTGGTAAGATTCAAAATGGCAACCTGCCAGGCAGAGGGTGGTTTTGGTGCGTTTAAGTGTTAATGTTGTATTTGACTTTTTGTTTAACAGGTACCATATTTGCTTATGGACAGACCTCTTCTGGAAAGACTTACACAATGATGGGAAATGCAGACTCTCCTGGTCTTATTCCTCTGGCTCTTCACAATTTATTTGAAGTTATTAATGCTGTAAGTAACACTTCTGTGCTTTTGAACACAATACTTCATGAAAATCTGCTTGTAACTGGGAATTACTGTTTGTATTTTGGAAGTGTGGCAATAATTTACAAAATGGAGAAAGCCGAGCCCCTTTTTGGCAACTCTTCCTTCCTGCATTGTCACCATATCCACCTTTCTCCAGAAACACATTCAGTTGCACCACTTGTTATTTCCTTCAGTGCTGTTCCCTGGTAGGCTATGCCATACATCTGTGAAAAAAGGTTTACTTGGACTCCCTATTTGCTCCTAATTCCCAAATGTTTAGATTTCATCCTCTTGTTTCTCAACTGTTATCAGTCTTGACAACTTTATCAATCCCCATCTATTGCATCACCTAAAAATCACTCTGGCATCAGTGAAAGTACCCAGTAAATGTAAAGTTAGCAACAAAGCTACTCGTGCAACGATTAAATTAAAACAAGTTCTTTTGAGTAGGTTATTGTGGGAGCCAGATTTGGAGTATTATGGGCAACCAAAGCAGCATCGGTGTTTTGAAGGTCAGAAGAAAAACCACAAGCATGATAGCATTTCCTCATACTAGATTCAAACAGAATTTGACTTTTTCAAGGAGAAAAGGTGGGGTGGGGATTGGTAGTGGCCGTGATTCTGTTCTTCAAAATACTTAGGGATGGACAATGTGGATATAAGTATATTATGTAACTAATACTAACTGCAGAACCAGGGGACTTGTGTATAACATTCCCAAGCTTCAGCTGAGAACAGGAGACTTTCTCTTCTCCGATAGGTAGTAAATATGTAATGGTACACGTCAAAAGTAGGTAACTGAAATATTATGACCTCCACTTTTTAAAAAAAAAACCACTGTGCAAACTGGCTGCCGTATTCTATATAATGGTGACTGCAACTCAAAAGGTAACTAGAACGGAAACAGATAATGCTGGAAATGCCCAGCAGGTCAGTCAATATCCGTGGAGAGAACTGACAAGTTGATGTTTCAGGTTTAACCCTCAGAATGAAAGATAATTAATTGGATGTGAACCTCTTTGGAATGTCCTGAGAGGCTTGGTAGTAAGTTGCTTTATAAATGCTTGTTCTCCTCTTGTTTGTTACTTAGGATCTGATGTAAATGAGGGACCAGATTTTTCTTTTTGCTGCTGTTGTAATTTAAAAAAAAAATTGTTTTCTTCACCCAGATGCCAAACAGAGAATTTCTGGTGCGGGTTTCTTACATGGAAATTTACAATGAGTCTGTATCAGATTTACTTACTGGTCCAAAAAGAAGGCCTCTGGAAGTTAGGGAAGATATGGAAGTAAGTGCATCTAAATGTGCTTTTGAACTTTAAAACAGTGGCTATATATTCACTGACCGACACATTTTTTTGTTTTAATACAGGTAAACGCATCCTCCTTGAGATCTTTTAAACTATCTAGTAATTATTTTCTAATCTTGTATTTCATTTTCTTTGCTGTAGCTTGTGATTGCATCCTCTTGTGCTGCAGTTTCTATGATAGGGACTGTGGGTATGTTAGTTACCTAACAGGTTACTAGTAAAATTCCTCCGTCTATTTTGATACTGATTTTCTCTTGTAACAGGTTTGAGCATAATGTCCTAAAATTGTTTCATAAACAGTATCCCAAAGAGAAATACCAGTAATAATTAAATCTACTTATTTTCCAGAGAATTTATGTTGCTGATCTGACTGAAGAGTTGGCTGTAACCTATAAGGACGCCATGAAGTGGCTGAGAAAAGGAGAGAGTAAGATTTACAACCCTGATTACTAAATTTCGAGGGTGTTGTCTGATTGGCTTAGTTGGTAGTATTTTCACCGAAATTGGAAGGTTGTGCATTCAATCCTCACTTCAGGACTTGATCCAGGCTGACACGCCAGTGCAATACTGAAGGAGTGCTGCAATCCTGTCCTTTGCATGAGATGCTGGACTGAGGTCTCCCCTCTGTTGAGGTGAACGTAAAAGATCCTATTGTTCAATTTAAAAAAAAAAGCACTATTTTCTCATGTCCTGGTCAATATTCCTCCCTTGAACCAATGCCAACAAAATGCATGTTAACTGTTCATTGATTTCATTTACTGTTGGTGCCTTACTGGGTGCAAATTAGCTGCTGTTTGCCTATATTGAAATGTAGTCACTTTTCTTGTGTAGGAAAAGTGGTAATCAATTTGCACACAGCAAGGTCCCACAAACAGCAATGTGATAACTATCACATATCTGTTTTTAGATGTTGGCCGAGGGATAAATATTGGCCAAGTCATCTGGAGAGCCGGGGAGAACTCCCCTGCTGTTCTTCGGCTAGTGTTTTTTAAAAATTCGTTCATGGGATGTGGGCGTCGCTGGCAAGGCCAGCATTTATTTCCCATCCCTAATTGCCCTTGAGAAGTTGGTGGTGAACCGCCTTCTTAAACCGCTGCAGTCCGTGTAGTGAAGGTTCTCCCACAGTGCTGTTAGGTAGGGCGTTCCAGGATTTTGACCCAGCGAAGATGAAGGAATGGCGATATATTTCCAAGTCGGGATGGGTGTGTGACTTGGAGGGGAACGTGCAGGTGGTGTTGTTCCCATGTGCCTGCTGCCCTTGTTCTTCTAGGTGGTAGAGGTCGCGGGTTTGGGAGCTGCTGTCGAAGAAGCCTTGGCGAGTTGCTGCAGTGCATCCTGTGTATGGTACACACTGCAGCCACAGTGCGCCGGTGGTGAAGGGAGTGAATGTTTAGGGTGGTGGATGGGGTGCCAATCAAGCGGGCTGCTTTGTCCTGGATGGTGTCGAGCTTCTTGTGTTGTTGGAGCTGCACTCATCCAGGCAAGTGGAGAGTATTCCATCACACTCCTGACGTGTGCCTTGTAGATGGTGGAAAGGCTTTGGGGAGTCAAGAGGTGAGTCACTCACTGCAGAATACCCAGCCTCTGACCTCTTGTAGCCACAGTATTTATGTGACTGGCCCAGTTAAGTTTCTGGTCAATGGTGACCCCCAAGATGTTGATGGTGGGGGATTCGGCGATGATAATGCTGTTGAATGTCAAGGGGAGGTGGTTAGACTCTCTCTTGTTGGAACTGGTCATTGCCTGGCACTTGTCTGGCACGAATATTACTTGCCACTTATCAGCCCAAGCCTGGATGTTGTCCAGGTCTTGCTGCATGTGGGCAAACGGACTGCATCATTATCTGAGGGGTTGCGACTGGAACTGAACACTGTGCAATCATCAGCAAACATCCCCATTTCTGACCTTATGATGGAGGGAAGGTCATTGATGAAGCAGCTGAAGATGGTTGGGCCTAGGACACTGCCCTGAGGTACTCCTGCAGCAATGTCCTGGGGCTGAGATGATTGGCTGCAAACCACCACTACCATCTTCCTTTGTGCTAGGTATGACTCCAGCCACTGGAGAGTTTTCCCCCTGATTCCCATTGTCTTCAATTTTACTAGGGCTCCTTGCTGCCACATTCGGTCAAATGCTGCCTTGATGTCAAAGGCAGTCACTCTCACCTCATCTCTGGAATTCAGCTCTTGTTTCCATGTTTGGACCAAGGCTGTAATGAGGTCTGGAGCTGAGTGGTCCTGGTGGAACCCAAACTGAGCATCGGTGAGTAAGTGCCGCTTGATAGCACTGTCGATGACACCTTCCATCACTTTGCTGATGACTGAGAGTAGGCTGATGGGCAGTAAGTGGCTGGATTGGATTTGTCCTGCTTTTTGTGGGCAATTTTCCACATTGTCGGGTAGATGCCAGTGTTGTAGCTGTATTGGAACAGTTTGACTAGAGGCGTGGCTAGTTCTGGAGCACAAGTCTTCAGCACTACAGCCGGGATGTTGTCGGGGCACATAACCTTTGCTGTATCCAGTGCACTCAGCCATTTTTTGATATCACGTGGAGTGAATCGAATTGGCTGAAGACTGGCTTCTGTGATGGTGGGGATATCTGGAGGAGGCCCAGATGGATCATCCACTCGGCACTTCTGGCTGAAGATGGTTGCAAACACTTCAGCCTTGACTTTTGAACTCACGTGCTGGACTCTGCCGTCATTGAGGATGGGGGTGTTTACAGAGCCTCCTCCTCCCGTTAGTTGTTTAATTGTGCACCACCATTCACGACTGGATGTGGCAGGACTGCAGAGCTTTGATCTGATCTGTTGGTTGTGGAATCACTTAGCTCTGTCTACAGCATGTTGTTTCCGCTGTTTAGCATGCATGTGGTCCTGAGTTGTAGCTTCACCAGGTTGGCACCTCATTTTTAGGTACACCTGGTGCCGCTCCAAAACTATTGGTGCTGTGGGATCTTTTGCATCCACCCAAGAGGGAAAATGGACCTCTGTTTAACATCCCATCTGAAAGAAAGCACCTCTTACAGTGCAGTACTCCCTCAGTACTGCACGGTGAGTGTCAGCCTAGATTTCAAGCTTCTGAAGTGGGGTGCCAAGGTGAGTGTGCTACCACTGAGCCATGGCTGACGCCAAACTATGTATGGAGTTAAAGTAAGAAAAACTAGTATTTTATAATTGTATTATGGTTATATTTTATAACTAGTTATTCTAGATTATCCTTGGTATTCTGTATCTGCCTATAGCGGTTACACAAAGTAATGCTATAGGAACTTCTGCTATTTTAAGATTTATGCTGCCAAGAATGGTACAGTGCCATCGAGCTGTTGCTTGATTTCTGCAGTGGAGCAACATATTCATTTTTAAGGTTAGGATTTCAGTTATTCCAAGTAACAAAATAGCTTGACCTTCTGTCAAGTGAAGTTTTGCAAAACTTATCATTGCCATCAGTGTAGTTAGTATTTGGGATAGTATGTAGAAACTAGAATTTTTTTCCCACTGCTTTTGCAGATTAGCACTTCCCAGACTGACCTTTGTATGTACCACATTTTGAATGCATTGCAAATTTGTTTCGACACAGAATCTGAGAGGGTTCCTTGAGTATGTTTGTTCTAACATTTGGTGATTGAGACTATTTAATGTGGCTCCAGTTTACATGTTATCATTTTCATCAAGTACTGTGGAACCATCTGAAAACAAAACTGAACAGGGTCACTGGAAAATATGATCAAAGCTCTGCAGTCCTGTCTATTTTCACCTCCTGGGTTGTGACTTTAAATCCAGTTTGGACTAATAAAGTTGTTTGAGTTTTGTCAGTTTCTATCAAGCTCCAAATGAGCTTTGGTCCACAATATGGAACTGGTCTCAATTTGCCAATAAATTGTCAGTCTCTGATTGTAAGGATGAATGGTGTCATTAAAAGTTATCGTCTAAAGCTTTTACTCCCAGTATTTTTTTTTTAAAGTGCTCTTTTTGGGGCAGTGGAGAGAATTTCTCTGCATCTGACCTGTGCTATACCTCACTTGGGAGAGGTCAGTGTGCTCAAAATGAATGTTTTATTTCCCAGTGTTAACAACCCTCATTTAGATGAGCACAAAACAATAGCACTTTTATAGAAGTGAGATAAGGAAACTAATCGTCCCAAATATATGGCAAAAGCAGCAATGGTTAGCTGTGATGTTTTGAATTGTCTCTATTCACCATGGAAACCTATTGCACTGATTTAAAGTGAAGAAGTTGTTCTGACTTTTTTTTCCTCTTCAGAAAACCGGCATTATGGAGAAACCAAAATGAATAAACACAGTAGTCGGTCGCATACAATTTTTAGAGTGGTAAGATAAAGTTGACTACTTAGTAACCTAGAATAGTTGCATCTAGATTGTGTTTTTGCTTAAGAAAAACTTTACTTCATGCCAAATATGTTCAGTAAAGCAGGGGACAGTCTGTGCAGACTTTTAATGTGGCTTTTAGTGCAGTAAAGATTACAAGAAACATGCTGACTCTTCCATTGCAGGTAAACTTGAATGTGTTAGCACTCTACCCAATGTACTCTTCCAAAGTGGCCCTTACTCAACATCACCAAAATCTGATGAATAAATAATCTCATTGCTGTTTGTTGGATCCCGTTGTATGCAAAATATAGCCAATGTAAAGTCGGTCACTTCACTTCAAATTAATTTTATGAGGTGCTTTGACTCTTCTCAGAAATTTGATGAGGCATTATTTAAATACAAGCCTTTCTTTAACCGAAAGGAGTTTAGGGTTTTAAATTGGGTAGCTTCTTCTAACTGTGCTGTTCCATGTTGATGTGTGAACTCTGCAGAAGCACTTACCATCAATATTCAAGTTTTATCTATTAATGTACAGTAATGGAAGAGTACTTCTTTATTTTTTGAGAACAGAATTGCTGTTGTTTCTAAAGTTAATCCAAGACATTTTGTAAGATTGCAGGAAAAGGTTTTATGTGCACTAGTAGCCACAATTCAATTCATCAACCCCACAACTCACAGGAAGTGTGAATCAGAGATAACATAAGAAAAGTCAGGGATGTAAGGATGAGTTAGCTCAATAAAACTCATCCCTCTAGCGCATTAACCCATAGACATTGCAAACCTGTGGGAAAGGTATGTGTACACATCATTGTCTTCTCATGCAATCTAATGGTCAACTCAGAACAGTGGTCAGAGGCCACACAAAGCATTTGTACTGTTCCTCTGCTGATCTTGCAGCAATCCTTTTTACTTAGAATGATTGTTCCTAAAGTAGAACTCTGGAATCTTGGGCATCGCCTTGTAGTAAATTGGATCATCTATTAATGTCCCACAAGACCCCAGTACGAGGAAAACAATTCATCGTTTATTTCTGACCTAGCTTATACTGTTTGTACTGTTATCATGTCTTGTGTTAAGACATTGATTGATTATTCCCATTCTTCCATGAGAGCTCCTTTCTGTGCAATAGCAAGTGCAGTGCTTAGGATTGACTTGCTTTTAGCAAATCCCTGTTTATAGTGTAGCAATCTTAATGCTAAATTTCAGTAAAATACATGTGTAAAAACTACATACATTGGGAAAGATGTATATATTTTATGACCTCAGGACATTCCAAAGCTCTTTACAGCTAATGAAGTACTTCTGAAATGTGATCCCTGTTATAATGCAGGGCATCACAGCAGCTGATTTGCGCATAGCAAGGCCCCACAAATAGCAATGAGATTTTTTTCTTAAAGTGATGCTTGTTTGGGGATAGATATTAGCCAGGACACTGGGGAAAAACTCCCCTGCTCTTCGAATAGTGCAATGGCATATTTTATGCCCACCTGAGAGGGTAGATGTGACCGTTTTAATGTCTTACCTGAAAGACACTACCTCCCAAACTCGTGACCTGCACCACCTAGAAGGACAAAGGCAGCAGGTGCATGAGAACATCGCCGCCATGTCACACACAATCCTGACATGGAGATATATTGCTGTTCCTTTATTGTCAATGGGTCAAAATCCTGGCACTCCCGACCTAACAACACTCTGGGAGTACCTTCACACGGACTGCAGCAGTTCAAGAAGAAGGCTTACCATCACCTTCTCAACTAGGGATAGGCAATAAATGCTGGCATTGCCAATGATGCCCATAGCCTGAGAATGAATGAAGAAAACATGGTGAACCTTTGGCACAGTCACACTAATTTAGTTCCTCTGCTTGCTGTAGACTGATTAGCTGCTCTCTGACAACTGCAGTAAACCCCCAATCAGAGGCTTCTGGCCATAGCTGCCAATCAAAGGAACTACAAGCAATCATTGACCCTTTTCACAGGTCCCTTGATACAGCTGTCAATCAGAACCACCAGCCAAAGATGCTTGATGCTTTGATCTGTCAGATAACTTTAACTAACTTGTTTCAAGATCTGGACTAAATACTTTGAATATCTGCGATTGCTGGCAAGTAACATATTGTCCAGCCGGCTATCAAAGGTGCTATTCAACACAACATCAATAAGTCTGCAATCATTCAACGTTAACTCCTTAAACTATACTTTCTGACCAAAAGCAAGACAGACACAAATTGACCTTTGTTTGTTTACATGAAGTGTTTTTAATTGTACCTTGCCCCTGAATCCATAACCAACCATGTGTGTACTGTTGAGACAATATGGAATTCAAATCAATAATATATGATAGACAAAAATACATTTTGTTACATCTCCTACTGTTGCAGAAGGTTGAAAGAATGTATGCCCCCATTGGTAAGCTTATCTATGCTGCTCAGCAAGAGTGAAAACATTCTGAACCTAATAAGGAAAGGGAAAGGAAATATTTATTATGCTAGTCGATAGTGTCCACCATTGTGCAGTATCGAGACCCTGTCATCAAAGAGAGTAACTACATGTTTGGTGTGTTTGTTCAAGCTTCTGAAGTGCATCCTTGCTTGTCTTTCCTTGGTTGTGTCGCAACTTCTTTGTTCTTGCCAAGTTCTCACTTTTTAAAAACACGAGGTAAAAGCAGAGGTTATTTCAAATGAAGCATTGCACTATAGTGAAATATTTTATTTCTTATAGTAATGAACTGGTCGGTAAGATCTTGCAATCTTTCCTTTGACCTTGCAGTATTCCCATATGTCTAATGATGCACTGCACCCCTAAAAAGCTGTCAGTTTAACAGAAAATCATGGGAAAAGTTGCATTTCATAGTTGGATTTTTTTTCCCCCTGCGTTTAGACTGAATTTTTTTTCTAATTGCCCTTTAGCTAACTTTTCTGGCAATGGGCTACTGTCCATATCCAACTCCCATAGCCTCTCTGCTTTATAATTTTCATTGTGATACTGAAAGTCATATTTTTCAGCTATAAATAAACTTTGGGATACTACTTTGGTAGAGCTTGTTCTTGTTGTCCAATGACTGATCTCACTTACTCTTCTAAACTTTCAATGTCCAAGAACTACATATTATACAACAGCAGAGTTATACAATGAAGCCATATTATTGGGCCATAACTGCCTTGAGAGAAGTAATAGAACTTGGTGTCGATACACATGAATTATAGTGCTCTTTATCCTTACCTGAGGCTTTTTATGCTGACAACTAGCCCTGTGGGAAAACTGAGAGGCACCTTATGATTAGAGCAATAAAGCACCCTCTACTCGTTTTTGTTTCAATGAGAAAAGTTTGAAAAACTTCAATTTAAAAAAAAATTGTTTGTGGTTTATATAAAGAATGGGGAGGTATAGAGGACTGTGTGGAAGACTGTCATAATTTTCTTCTGACTTCCTGTGGCATATATCTCACAATTTACCTCAATGTGCGAATGTGGCATCTTTTAAATGATGGAGCAGAGTGGAGTTTAAACAAGCATTCACGTTTATTTCCATATAAGATTACTCTTGTACTCTCCAATGAATTGTGAAAAAGGACAGCAGGTCCTGTGAGTTGTCACTGGCTCACTTGTTGCTAAACCATGCTTGTGTACAAGTACCTGTTATCACAGATATCATGAATGTGCTGATAAGAGCGTTTTTACTTTAAAGAAATTATTGAAGTGAATATTCACTTCTGGGATGAAAAAAGCACTCTGTGATTCAAAAGCTTTGTTGCTGTGGTTTATTAAAATTTCCTGTACTTTCTCACACTTCCATAGAGATGTTTGAACCACAAAAATGCCCCAATGTTTTAAAATAAATTTGAAAGCAATTTCAATTTTATAGGCTCTGATTTAAGACACCTTTCCATTTCAGGTTGTGGAAAACAGGGAGAAAAATAATGAAGCAGTTATGGTTGCACATCTGGTGAGTTAAACTCCATTTTTCTGAAGTCAAAGGAAGATCTACATCTTCAATTCAATTGATCTTAATGTTCTGGCGTAACCAGGAATGACAAATCCTTTTGTCTTCCTGTCCCAAATAGGTGCCCTTTGACCACATAAAGTTTAAATGAATGTTTGCATTAATTTGCATATATGGCAGGTGGTCGTCACATAAGAAACAGGCTGTAGGCTGTACAGCCCCTCGAGCCTTCTCCGCCATTCAAAAGATCATGGCTGATCTTCAAACTCAACTCCACTTTCCCGCATGATCCCCATATCCCTTGATTTCCCCTAGAGTCCAAAAATCAGTTTATCTATATCGGCCTTGAACATATTCAACGACTCAGCATCCACAGACCTCTGGGGTAGAGAATTCCAAAACTTCACAACCCTCTGAGTGAAGAAATTCCTTCTCATCTCAGTCTTAAATGGCCGACCCCTTATCCTGAGACTACGCCCCACTAGTTCTAGACGCACAAGCCAGGGGAAACAACCTCTCAGCATCTAGCCTGTCAAGCCCCCTCAGAATCTCTTGTTTCAATGAGGTCACCTCTCATTCTTTTAAACTCCAGAGAGTATAGGCCCATTCTACTCGATCTCTCCTTGTAGGACTGCCCTCTTATCCCAGCAATCAATCTAGTGAACCTTCGTTGCACCCCCTCTAAGGCAAGTATATCCTTCCTTAGATAAGGAGACCAAAACTGTGCCTAGTACTCCAGGTGTGGTCTTCACCAAAGCCCTGTACAATTGTAGTAAGACTTCCTTTATCTTGTACTCCAACCCCCTTGCAATAAAGGCGAACATGCCATTTGCTTTCCTAATTGCTTGCTATACCTGCATGCTGTGTTTCATGTATGAGAACACGCAAATCTCTCAACGCCAACATTTAATAATTTCTCACATTTTAAAAAATATTTTGTTTTTCCAATCTTCCCACCAAAATGAATAACCTCACATTTCCCCACATTATACTCCTTCTGGCCCACTTACTTAACCTGTCTATATCTCTTTGCAGGCTCTGTGTGCTCCCCACAGCTTACTTTCCCACCTAACTGTATCATCAGTAAACTTGGATACATTACACACAGTCCCTTCATCTAAGTCATTAATATAGATTGTAAATAGCTGAGGTCCAAGCACTGATCCTTGTGGCACCCCACTAGTTACAGCCCGCCAAGCTGAAAATGACCTGTTTATCCCCACTCTCTTCTGTCCATTAACCAAGAAAGTCCAGTAAGGCTGTAGGTTCTTGGTCACTGACCCACCTGTAGTGTAATACAAATTTTCTGAAGGCCATAGAATTATTCTTTTGATTATTCACTACGTTTTGTACATTATGGGTCAAGTACTGAAACATCAAAATTGGTTACACGTGTACCGTGTTTGTTTCTTTTGCCATTAGTATAATTTGCATTTGAAAATTTTATTGATTTACAAAGAAATAATCACAGGGTTTTTTTTATGCAAGGTTTTGAATTTACGGTTTTTGTGACCGAGAATTCCATATTCTAATCGACCCCTGCGTTTTAAAAAAAAAAATTCTAACATCCCTTTTTGTGATTATCTTAATTTTGTGCCTTCTTGCTACCATGTTAACATGCAGTGAAAACAATCACTATTTATCCTAAACCCTCCAAGTTACCCCTTAACATTCTCGTGTGCTAGAAGAAAGTCCTAACTTTTTGTCAGTAGCATCTCGTTCCTAATAATACCCTGGTGAAAATATTGCTGTTTCAGTTGACCATTTGCTTTTGGGCAAGAGTTACCTTTTTTACATGCTTAATTAGGAATAGATACCCTGTCTTAACAATCAGGGTATGAGATGGTGCAGTGAGCCTCTAGGGCATGGGTTCAAAACCAGCCTCAAATGGCTGCAGGGGTCTAACTTTGTGCTATTTCGCAATCTGTTTTAGGTTGGGTGTGTGTGTGTGTTATAGACCGCAGGAAGTAGTAAATGGGGGTGAAAGTCTCACTGAAAGAGTTCCATTGAGCTTGGGGCTGAGGTATAATGATTCACAGTGGAGGAGGCTTAACTCCTGATCTTGTGCTTCACTGGATGCATGAAATAGAAGTGTTCTATTGCCTTGTAGTTATATTTCACCTTTTGTGATTACCTGACCAGCAATCAAACCTGTTGCATTATGCAAGTGAGTCACCGACTTATCATTGATTTGGGATATGGGGACACCAAGTTGGAACAGGAGTAGGCCATTCAACTCCTTGAGCCTCTGCGGCCATTCAATTTTTAAAAAAAAATCATTCATGGGATGTGGGCATCACTGGCAAGACCAGCATCCCTAATTGCCCTTGAGAAGATGGTGTTGAGCTACCTTGTTGAACCGCTGTCTTTTGTAGCGGGATTGTACAACTGAGTGGCTTTTTGGGTCAGAGTTCCAGATATCCACTACCCTTTGTGTCAAGAAATACTTCCTGACATCACTCCTGAACTAGCTCTAATTTTAAGGTTATGCCCTCTTGTTCTGGACTCTCCCACCAGAGGAAATAGTTTCTCTTTATCTACCCTATCAAAACCTTTAAGCACCTCAATTATATCACCCCTTAATCTTTTACACTCAAGGGAATACAAGCAAGTCAATTCAACCTGTCATAATTTAACCCTTTTAGCCCCGGTATTATTCTAGTGAACCTGCACTGCACTCCTCCAAGGCCAATATATCCTTTTGAGGTGTGGTGCCCAGAACTGAACGCAGTACTCCAGATGGGGTCTAACCAGAGCTCTATATAATTGTAGCACAACTTCCACCTCATTGTATTCCATCCCTCTGGAGATAAAGGCTAATATTTCATTTGCCTTTTAAATTATTTTTTTACCTGTCCACTAGTTTTTAATTTCTGTACATGGACCCTTAAATCTTTGTTCCTCCGCAGTTCCTGGCTTACCATTTAGAAAATACTCTGATCTATGTTTTTTAGGTCCAAACTGCATAACCCTTCACTTCCCCACCTGAGCTCCATCTACCACAGCGGCGCCCACTTACTTAATCTATCAATGTCCCATTGCAACGTTCTGCTCCCATCTACACTACTTACTGTGCTGCCTAACAGTATCATCAGCAAACTTGGATATATGTCTCTCTATTCTTTGGTTGAGGTCACTGATAAATACTGTGGAAAGCTGAGACCCCAGTACAGATCCCTGGGGGAAACCACTAGTCACATCCTGTCAATTGGAGTACATAGCCATTATCCCAACTCTGTCTCCAATTTCCTACCTATGTTGCCTCCAATTCCATGTGCTTTCATTTTTGCTGACAACATTTTGTGTGGAACCTTATTGAATGCCTTCTGGAAGTCCATATAAATAATATCCATAGACACTCCCTTATCTACCAGATTAGTGACCACCTCAAAAAAAAAAATCAATTAGGTTAGTTAGACATGACTTACTCATATTAACAAATCCATGCTGGCTCTTCCTGATCAGTTCATATTTGTCCAAGTGATGTACATCAGAGGAGAACAGTTATTTGGAAGGGTGTGGTTTGTAGTTCAAAGTTCTGAATCTTTCCGACAAGTAGAATATGTTGTGAATTATGCACTAATACTCATGCTCCCAGTGCTTTATGGAAACAAATTAACTTAAGTTGTTTAGTAAGAGTATGACTGCACTGAAAAATGTATGACTTTTTTGTAGAGTGGAAAGCCTTTTTTAAAAAAAAGTTGTGGGTTTGCACCACAGGCAAGATATTGTTCCAAGCCAGAGATGAGCCCTTGATAGATTCTTCAGCAAGTTTCTTATGTCTTCCTTGCATCTTTTTTTAAATCCCAAGATGAGAATAGTAGTGTACTGTAGTAATCACTATTGTACCTAAAGAAAACAGTTGTTTAGCCTCCTTTTAAATGGAACATCTGTTGTGTTCATAAGATAGGGTTAAATATACTTCATATTTTTGTACACCCACTAAAGAAGGCATACTTGTTAAATGTAATGACCAAACTCAAGTCTGAAAGGGGAGCCAAGTTTCATTGTGGATTTTGGGAGTGCTCTTCGCCCCTGTGCGACACAATTAAGACTGTTGGTGTACCCCTCTATTGTTTACACGGTGGTATCAAAACGTGAGCCTAATTTGTTTGGCAAATGATGACTTATAGGCTGCTGTTCTGCTCTGATGCAAGTTGATTGAGTGGGCCAATCAACCAGAGTAACCAGTAAGTGGACTTTCATCCAAACTTTTTTTTGGGTTGTAGGTAGGACGTGTCTCTGTCTTGGTTACTATGTAGGCAGGTTCTGTATTTTAACCAAAGGATGCTCTGACAAGTGGAAGGTGATTAAGAAAGATAACTAGACCTGGATATATCCATGCCCTTATCCTTTTTAAAACAGATCACCTAGGTAAAGGAAATGAGAAGATTGGGATTTTGTTAACAACTTGTCCAAAACTAGAGGCTATAAATATAATATACCACCCAAAGAGTGGTAAGAATGTAGAACGTGCTATCACAAAGAATAGTTGAGGCGAATAGCAATGATACAATTAAGAAGGAGCTACATAAGCATATGAGGGAGAAAGGAATAGAAAGATATGCTGATCGGGTTAGATGAAAAGGGGTGGGAGGAGGCTCTTGTGGAGCATAAATGCCGGCATAGACCAGTTTAGCACAATGGCCTATTTCTGTGTTCTAGACTCTGTAATTCTATTGTAATTAGAAGAAACTGTAGGCAATCTTTTCTTTTTTGGGGGAGGGATGTTGGGTGATTGTGTGAATTGCTGTATCTGACTTTGAATATGGGAAAATAATTTTTCCCAATGTCAATAAGGTATTTTATTTTCTCCTATCTCCTTTTTCCATTGTACACAGACTATATGCTTCAACTAACCATTATAAAGTACTTACTAAAATCTGCTTTTCTTCTGCAGAATTTGGTCGATCTGGCAGGTAGTGAACGAGCCAGCCAAACAGGAGCCGAAGGTAAGTCTTAACGTATAATGTTTTGCTGAAGAACTTACTTCACTGTCCTGCAGGTTCCTACCATTGTCTAATTTCCTAAAATTCCTAACTGATTTTATGTCTCTGTTTTAGCTTCCTCCAATAGAGCTATACAAATCCCATTTGTATGCAATCACTGTGTTCTCTGGGAAGTACAGTCTGTCAAATCACTGGCAGTTTAAGTTTATTTGGAAACTACATTACATTTGAAACTGTAAGTGGCCTCTATTAAAGAAAAAGCATTCAGATGTCCATCGCTGGTGTTCAGTGTTAATACATGAATGCCCTACACCATATGTCCCCATGCAGTGCCTTACCAGTCTCTCTCGCTCTGCCTAGGCATCCCAGAGGCAAATTGCAGGAAGGAAACTCCAGGCTTCATTTGAAATTCTGGGGCTGTCAGTAACGCATGTGCTCATCAAGTCCTGTAATGTGGTCCTTTTTTCTCAGGCCCAGCAGCTTCGCACTTTCCAGTAATACTTCACTCTGAGCCCTTGCTCAGGGCAACTTCCTCTCCTCATTTTCTCTGCCCAGCAGCTCCTTGGGCTTGTCTCAACCTCGGGCTGTAGAGTTTCCTACCCCTAGACTTGAAAGTACTCAACTCTGCATAATGCTGAGTTCTGCAGTGCTAAAGGACACTGGCAGAAGACTACCTTAAATGTTGGTCACATTTTCACTGTGTAAACTGTCACTGAAATAAATCATTAAGACTGTATGATTACCAAAACCTAATTACAGAAATTCAAGTGGCAACATAGTACTTTTAGACCATTATTGAAGTTACAAATGTTTTTTTTTTAAAAATTCCAAATAATTAATTTCACACACTGGAATTGTGTAATGTTTTCGAAAATGGGAAAAACAGCAGAATGACAATGTGGACCTAAAAATGTTGAATGCAAATCTGTGTAGATGTGACTCCTAAACTGTCTCAAAGATTGAACACTGCTGATGAGGTGTGTGTGAGAAGCATACAGACAGTGTAAGAAGAAGCAGAGATAGAGAGAACATAGAATTAGAAACAGTGGGAAACCAACAGAGTGACTATTACAAGAAGAGACACATTAATTTTTTTTTTGTCTAAGCAACGGCACTGGAGATCAATCAATTTCCATCTCTCCCAGGCATTGCTAGGCATCAATTGCTAGCCCCCACTTTAGGCTGGAAGTGTGTCTATAATCCTAGTCCAGGTTTCTGGATTCTTGCCAGTTTAAAAACCAATGCCCTGGCCATGTTCTGTTGAATTTAAAGAACTGGGGATATTTAATATTGAAAACTTGCTTCAGTAAGTCCTTTTTGTACTGCTTAACATCTTAAATCTGTTATAGCATTTTAATTTTGCTTCAAACTGTTCATCCCCACTTCTGTGAAGGGGATATTGATTTTTGTTTTTCTATAATTTAGGTGTCCGCCTAAAAGAAGGATGCAATATCAACCGTAGTTTGTTTGTACTTGCACAAGTTATTAAGAAGCTCAGTGACGGACAAGCTGGGTAGGAAACTGCTTTGCTGTTCAGAATTTTTGACTATAATTGCGTGTCCTGTTTTTTATTATAACATGAAATGTTTAAAATATGTGTAATTCACAAATTTTGTATGTTGGGAGGTTTTAATTGTTCAGGAGAGGGTAACTTTTTTTTGCCTCTCTGGTCTAATTTTTTCTTTTTTTTTATTGTAGTGGGTTTGTAAATTATAGGGACAGTAAGCTGACTCGGATTCTTCAGAGCTCACTGGGAGGAAATGCAAGGACACTTATCATTTGCACAATTACTCCAGTTGGTTTTGAGGAAACTCTCAGTACTCTTCAGGTAAGACAACCCCCTTTCTTATTCTTCACCTCCTTTTTCCTGCCCCTTCAAAAAAAAAACTCCCCTGTATAAGTTTCCTGTATTGGTGTAGTCTGATACTTTGAGCTTTGGAGCCTGTTCTTAGCAATGAAAAAGCACTTAGTACAATAGTATGAAAATACTTGCAGACACATTTCCCAAGTTGTAAAGCCTTTCCTTTTCTGCCCCATCCTGAAATTTTCAAATACCAAGCATCCTTATCCAATTAGGAGACTAGGCCCAACTGAATGCAATTCTAGTGACTCTTGATGAAATGAGTTACAATGATAAAAGCTTGCCTGAATGTTCCTCGTGCCCTAGTTCATGTTTGTTTTGCCCTCAATTGCTTTAGCTACCAACCTTTCATAAAATGACTGGACTTTCTGATGTTATTAAGCTCTCACTAATCTGGTGCCATTTGCCATGAGATAACTGTACATTACCTCTTAGTGTGTGGTTTGCAATGGTCGAACAGAGGCCATTTTATGCAGACCATATAATAAACAGTTCCTCTAATGTTGCTGTAAGGGGCATGGGGAAGACATTGTGGCAGAGAGGTTTCAGCCTCATGTTTGTAAGCATGTCCTGTTTGTTCACTGGTTACACATGCCAATATCTCCTCTCCACTCTCCTGTGACTTCATTTGATGTGATTAGACCTGGGCACATCTCTGCAAACAGTCACTGCATGAATAATATTGTGTTAAGTATACAAACAAGATTGTGCAAACAAGCAATGGAGGCAGGGTGACATTGTACGAAGGAAGCATTTTATTTCCATCAAATAGTAAATGCCATCGCAATTAAGAGGCATTCCCTTGATGCTGCTTATTCTGGTTGTTAAATTTGGCTTTTTTAGTTTGGGTATGTGAAACCTAACCTTAAAAATAAACTGCAGCTCTTACTTTAAAGTTCATTTTCCACCTCATGCACACTAATCTGCTAGTTTTTAAAGGCCTTTATGGTATTGGGTTATCAAGGAAATGTGGGTACAAAATGAGCAAGATGTTCTATTACGAGCCTACTGACTCTGCCTGAATTGTACTTCGTCTCCTTCCCTTCCCGTCACTTCCTGGAAGGACTCCACGCCTTTCTTTCAGTTTCTCTATCTCTGATACCACCTTCCACACTCAACTTTTTGAAATGTCCTCCTTTTTTCCTCTATTGAGGATTCCCCCATACTGTGGTAGACAGGCCTCTTGACCATGTCTGTCCCATTTCTCATGCCCTCGCTTTCCTCCCACCAAAACCCCCCCACCGCACTGTGATGGGGTCCCTTCCCATTTGCCAGATCATTTTCTGAGGGGACCATTCTCTCCGTAACGCCCTGGCTTACACTTCCACCACCTTCTATCCTTCCCTGTACATTCCTTGCAAGTGCAGGAAATGCAACACCTGTTTATTCACCGCTTCCACATCTTCAGTCCCCAAACACTCCTTGTATGTGACAACAATTTAAGTGTACTTCCTCCAACCTGCTATACCATATCCACTGCTCACCGTGCAGTCTCCTCTACATTGCAGGACCAAATGAAGATTAGGATTTCCTTTTTGCTTGCCATTTCAAATGTACATCCCATTCCCACACTAGCCTGTATCTTTGGTTTTCTGTATTGTTCCAATGAAGCTCGGTGCATACTTGAACATCACCGTATCTTTCTATCAGATGCTTTTCGGACGTTACCTTCAGCTGCCACTTACTTTACAGGGTGTGTTAGCATTTCTGAATGGAGGAAGACAGGTTAGCGCTTGGAATGGGGGTTCTTGGTCAGAACACCATGCTGGTGAGATAGTCTGCGCCCTTGGTATTTATCTGCTTACTGTTATTGGATTGCTGGAATCTGATCCATTTTGCAGTGTTTCCTGTTTCTATTTTAGACCTGCTTTACCTCACTACCTCGGCTATTTTCTATGAGGTAAATCTTTGCCCTTCCTGTCTGGGGTAAAGTGCAGAAAAGAAATTCTGGTGAGGTTCACATGCTGGTAACTGAATCCAATGGGCTTTTGTTCCATTGAAAGTAAAGGAAGTAAAATCCAGTGGGTTCTGTAGTGGTGTGTGACCTCCCTGCCACGTTTTTCTTTTTATACTCTGCCCCAGTGGGGCTTAATGTACAGGCGGTAAAGACGAGAATCTTCCTCAATATAAATGTTTCTAATTTATTTTAAGTTTCAATTCTTTATATTATCACTTCAGCCATGTAACCATCTCATTTTTAGGCACTTGACAGGTTACTCTACATCCTTCATGAGTATTTTTCCTTTTTTCCCCCCCCTTCAATTTGTTCTGTTCCTCTTTTAAAATGCTGTTCATCAGTAATTTTTTTTCTAGTTCTTATGATAGGCTACAGCTGAAATGTTAGCTTGTCAGCTCTCTTCACATGCTGACTCTGTTTGCTTAGTGTTCTTGAATATGGATGGGAGCAAAGTTGGGGGGGCACGAAGATTGATTTGGGGAGTCATGCAAAATATCTGTAAAACATTGGAAAAGAGCAAGTTGCATCCAGTTACCCATGTATATGCTCTTATTTCTGCCAAATTGCCAGAATTGGATGGCATATGCTTGCAGTTTAAATAGATTGTTAGCTTTATTGCATATTTATAAATTATAGTTACTGTGCACAACTAAAAATGGTTAATTGGGTTTTCATTACGGAATTGAGATCTTATTTGTCACCAGTAACTAAAACTACTTGATTTTATATTTGTAAACAATTTTACAACACCAAGTTATAGTCCAGCAATTTTATTTTAAATTCACAAGCTTTCGGAGGCTTCCTCCTTCCTCAGGTGAACGTTGTTGGAAATGAAATCCTCAAAATGAAATCGCATTTATAAATCACAGAACAATGCTTGGTGATTACAGACAGTTTTTTCAACTGCCCATTGCCAAGGCAATCAGTGCAGATAGACAGGTGTTACCTGCAAGGTCTCCGAATATACAAATCACCATTGGTTGGGGAGGGGAAATGTTCTCCCATAAAGGAAGGTTTTCTCCATTAACAGATGCTAATCAAGTTCAAGTATACAACTTTTTTCCTCTTTTTAGTTTGCAAGCACTGCGAAATTCATGAAGAATACACCTCATGTGAACGAAGTGTTGGAGGACCAAGCAATGTTGAAGCGATGTCGCAAAGAAATAATGGATTTGAAAAACCACCTGGAAGAAGTAAGTTGATGCTACTTGGGATATGTAATTCTAAATTTCCAACTTCATTTCTGTGAAGCACAAAAGGTCTTTATGATCTGCAAAAGAGGATTGTATTGGTAGTATTGCCAACATTTGTCATAGAACAGAAGAAAAGATAGAGATGGGAAAAAAAACATTTTATCCATAGCTGGTCAGCCCCAGCACTTTAACTGCCATGATTGCATATAATTATATTTTGAATAACCACACCCTCCCCCATCACCTTGTTTGATGTTTTAAACATCACTCATAGTGAAGTTCTTACTAATAGCTTCTAAATTTACTTCTCCACTAACTTTCATTTATGTTCCATTCTGTGTCAACTGCTGAAAGTGACAGGTTGATTTTACGCACATAATTTGTAATATGCAATTATCCTGCACTCACTGCATTTTGCTGGAGAAATCACCATGGAATCAACTTCAACAGCACCTCCCAAACCTGCGACCTCTGCCACCTAGAAGGACAAGGGCAGCGTGCCCATGGAAACAACACAACCTGCACGTTCCCCTCCAAGCCGCACACCATCCCGACTTGGAAATATATCGCCATTCCTTCATCTTCGCTGGGTCAAAATCCTGGAACTCCCTTCCTAACAGCACTGTGGGAGAACCTTCACCGCACAGACTGCAGTGGTTCAAGAAGGTGGCCTTGCCGGTGACGCCCACATCCCATGAACAAATTTTTTTTTAAATCCTTGGCTCAGCGGTAGCTCTCTCGACTGAATCAGAAGGTCATGGATTCAAGCCCTTTTCCTGAGACTTCACAAAATCAAGGGTGATAAATGCACTGGGAGGAGCCATCTATTGGATGAGACGTCAAGCCTCTTAGCTGGATGTAAAAGATCTCGCGGCACGATCGAAGAGCAGGGAGTTCTTCTGGTATCCTGGCCAACATTTCCTCAATGAACATTACTTAAAAACATTATTTGGTCATTTATTTCATTGCTTTTTGTGGAACCTTGCTGAATGCAAATTAGCTGCTGCATTCTCTACATTACAACAGTAACTACAATTCAAAATGCCTTACTCCGCAAACAGCAAAGCAAACAAAGTCTATTTAAGAAGAGTCTCTGCAAAGTGTAGCAAACCAAACTCTGACCAAAACTGCAGCAACTTCTCCCGATAAAAGCACGGTGATTTCTCCAGCAAAATGCAGCGAGTGGAGGATAGTTGTGTATTACAAATGATGTGCGTAAAATCAACCCATCACTTACAGCAGTGCGGTCTCCAGGCATGATTGATGGGGAAATTCCCCCATTATCCCCATTTTGGCTGGGAATACTGGTGTCACTGTATTCAGCCTATACTGTATCGCAAAGTACTTTCTGGAAGAAATCTATCTAATTTGTATTTGAATGAACCAACACGATCTGTTTTCACCAACTCCCTAGGGTGCCTATTCCATAGATTTACCACTCGCTCACCGAAATGATGGCCTCAATATTAACCCCGCCCCCGCCAAAACCACGACCAACTTCTCTTTTAATGCAGTGTTGAAATTTGCTTTAGGTAATGACTTTTTGCTTCAGTTCAGCTGACATTAAATTCCTCCTATATTTGAAACTTGCAGAAGCTTATCAGTTCTCTGCATTGGCATGTGTTTGAAACTGTTATTCTGACCTCCATTCAGCTTGTCCAGAATTACACCTTAATTCTAATGTTTTAACATTACTATTTAAAATAATTGAGTCTTGGTTCCCTCATACAAGCATTCCAATTCAAGGAAACAAAGAACTTGCATTTATGTAGTGCCTTTCATGTTCTCGGAATGTCCCAAAGCACTTCGTAGCTGCAAATTGCTATTGAAGTGTAGTCACTGCTGTTATGTAGGTAAACGTGGCAACCAATATGCAAGTAGCAAGTTCCCAGCAACAGCAATGAGATGAATGACAAGTTACTCTGTTTTGGAGGTGTTGCTTGAGGGATAAATGTTAGGTAGGAGATCCAGAGAACTCAGTGCCATGGGACCTTTTACATCCAGATGGGACCTTGGTTTAACATCTCTTTGAAAGACCTTCATGTTTCTGCCTCTCTCCATGGTCTAAAGCATTTTTGGAGCTGGAGTCTTACAAATATTGTCATTTTCCTAAATGTACTAATGTGTAATATTGCTTGACTGAGACTCTGTGTCCTTTGTCCCTCTATTGTCAAGTGACACAGAAATTAAACACATCCCTAAAGATCTTGTGTGTTTCAGCAACGTCTTTAGTTTTGAAATTGACCATAAATTGCAGTTTTATTTTGCTTGTGGGCTCTTGCATCAAAGCAACTTTCTGATGCCCAGTGCAATTTAAAGATTCTTCTAGTTAATTGCCTGGCAACATACATGGTAATAAAGGGATAGAGCTCTTGTACTTTGTTTCCACCAACTTTGCTCTTTTTTTCTAAGCATAGCCTCTACTTTTTGTAGGCTATGGAAATAGGTGCATGGTTTTTCAGTTTGCCTTTATTTCCCTCATGCTAGTTTGTATATTTTTAATGTTTTCTGGGCAAGGTAAATGTGAGAAATAATGATCTCCCTGAACTGGCTGCTGTCTTGCTGGCCTGTGTCCAATTGATCTCCATAATAATGCTGTGAGGAGGTTCAAAATTGCAGGTGGCAACTGTGGCAGCAATTTGATGGTGAGCCATCTGCAGCCTGTGGTAATTTTCTACTTTAAGGTTATTTTGTCGAGTGATTTATTGAAATTATCAAGTGGTCAAGCACTCAATTTAATAGGTGATTTGGTATTTTGGCTTTGAGTTGCTCAGGGTGAGATGAGTTATAAAGGTGGTCTGCTTGCCTCCTGGAGAAGCTGCATTGACTTTGATAAAAGACCAGTGTTTTGGATATGCCTGGACGGAGGTGGCAGCTCAAGCCAGGAAAAGTTGGTATTGATGCATGATCAAAGAATCATCTTCATAGGTTGGCGATATCCTGTTTCTAGCATTAAAAAGTACTCCTTCATCTGGCCTTCAGTAAGGAATCATTCCTTATAGTTTATTATTGGAAAGTTGAACCACCTTCTTGGCCTGCTTGATATTGTGATGCTTACTTTTTTGTGACAATGCCAGTTACGCACAAAAGATGACAACCTGCCAAGTGTGTGCATTGAAACTGGATAGAAATGGAGAATGTTATTCTTGGTTATATAATTTTTTTTTTGTTGCCCAGCTCGCTTTGGAGACTCGTGTTCACGCAATAGAGAAAGCTCAACTGTTGTCAGATAAAGGGCTCCTTCAACTGGAGTATGAGCAGAAAATAAAGAACTTGACGAGAATGCTCGTCAGAGTTTCCACTGATGAGGACCAACAAGAAATGAGGGTAAGCCGAATATCTTTTACAAACCAACTGACTTGCATTCAGTATGGCTTGATTATGTGCGTTAAACTTCAGAAGACCATTTAAAAGGAAACGATTTCTACATATTGGGAGGGTTGGTGTGGTTTCTGCTTTTGTTCGGTTCTGTTTATGGCTGAGATGTAATCTTCAGAATGTTGGGTGAGGAGATTGAGGGTTTTGGTATATGGAGAAGGATGCAATGACCCTTTAACAAAATGCATAATCCATGTCCACCTGTTTAAGCCCAGTGATGCTGTTGCTGCTTTGTACCAGTTGATGGTTGTTACAAGTAGTCATGGTGAGAGGAAGGAGTCATTCAAACTCCTGGGTACTTGACTGTTAGTGAAACTCCATCTCACACAACTCATAAAACAAAGGTTTATTAGATGGGGAGAAACTTTAAGATTTCTAATCTGTTTTAATCATAAATAGTGAAAGATGCCAGGTTCTACTATGCAGACTTGGGGCAATTCCATATTATCTAATCCAGTAAATATGAATTAGCTGGGCCCAGCACGAGAGAAAGTGTAGTACAATTACAATAAAAAATCTTATGAACCCTGAAAATGGCTTTTCTTTTGACCAATTACAACTGTTGGATTTTTAACTGAATCTAGTTGGTGGTTCTTGAAAGTGAAGACATATTGTATTTCAACGTTTCTAACAAGTATTCTGTAGGTGCTGCTGGAATTTTTTTAATGGCCCAGAATTTGTTGGAGCGGGGCATCTCGCATTGTGCCTCATTAGGCTTTTCCCCAAATTTCAGCTCAATTTTTGCACTGCAAGTTGCTGGAAATGCGAGCCGATGACTAAGGTAACGGGGCATCTGGGACCTTGGTGAGCAACCGGACCAACAGCCTATCTATCTCCTTAACTAATGAGATTTAAGGATTGAGAAAACAACAGAGGAACAAAGGAGAATGAAATAGGATGAATTACAGTCAAATTAGGAACAGAAAGAGAAATAGAGGGAATGGAAGATTGGATGATAGAGAAAAAAGACAAGGGAAAAGCAAAATTTTTTAAATTTTAAATTTAAAAAAATCTCAACAATGTATACTACCTGTGGGAATGAGACTCCACGGATTCAATTATTCCCATTCTGGGCCAGAGAGGTTGAATAACATTGCGGGAATATAAATCTTGTCATTAAAAAGGTACTTACGCTGTTAAGTACTAGCCCTAACTTTTTAATAAGTTTAATTGGCAATTAATGTACAAATGCAGCAATTTCTTGAAACTCACAGGGAGGGCTAGTTGCTATTTTCGCGAGGCTGAAGGTGGAGTGGCGCAAATCATCCAGCAACTTGTGGCGATTCGCAATTCACGGTATTTCTTCTTCGCCACAAATTGCTGGAAGATTAATAACAGTGTGCGCATTAAACTTGCTGTTATTTTGGCAGCCAATTCTGACCCATTATATTTACAATAAGCTATATAATCTATTAAATTCTCAACTATAGAGAGAAGGTGTTGCAATGTACTGAAAAGATAACTTTGAAGTGAGCATATTGAAATGGTGGAGGGTGAGCTGGTCTGATTTTTTTTTTTTTGTCCTCATTCTTTAGATCAAATTGGGTAGAGGTAGGGGACTGGGTGGGTTTATTGTTCCTGACAGAAAAAAATGATTTATTAATCAGATGTGGGATAAAAAGCTCAGCTCAGGTCACACTGGTGGTGAAACCTCACCATACAATTGAATCTGAGGGGGCAGCCAAGCAAGGCTGTTAGTCGAGGCAGGAAGCACTTGGATGATGGCAGGGGCCAAAAAGGATTATCTTTTTGGTTTTATTGACTAACTGAAGAATTTTGACTGGTCCAGGAGTTGATGCTGGATGGGCAATTGGATAATCTAGCAACAGATTCTGAGACAGTGGTGGTGGAGGAGCAGAGGTGGATTTAAACAGTTTGCCTACTGCTTGCAGATGTCATTGAGGGGGAGTGCATAAATGATGTCCATCAGGGGAGGAAAAAGGATGGAGCTCCTAGTCACAATTATGAATGAGTTTTACAGCAGAGGTGGACATTTGAGAATGAAGCGTTCAACAAGGTTGGAGAGGTTGAGGAGGGGCAATGAGCCCAAGTCACAGCTGCACATGATTTTGGTAGGTGGTCTTGGCATTATGTGGAGAAGGAACTAAGTTGGGAGTTGTGAAAAGTGAGCATGTAGTTGGGCAGCAACAATGCATTTAAGGACCTTTTTTGAGAGAAAGGGATGGGGCAGAAGTTAAAGAAAATAGTTGTTGCAAGTGTTTTTTTTGTAAAGGGCCCGCAACCAGTGAATGACGCACATTTACTGGTTTAATATTTTTGGTGGTGTTGGTTGAGCGATGAATGTTGGCCAGGACACCAGGAGAACTCATCTGCTCTTCAAATAATGCCATGGGATTGTTTACATCTACCTGAGGGGGCAGACAAGGCTTTGGTTTAAGATCTCATCCAGAAGACTGTGCCTCTAACAATGCAGCACTCGCTCAGCACTGCACTGAAGTGTCAACTTAGATTATGTGCCCAAACCCTAGAGTGGGGCTTGAACCCATAACCTTCTGACTTGGATAAGACTGCTACTGCTAATCCAAGCGAAGATGGGGAGAGGTTGACTATATTGACAAGCATTGGGCCAAGAAATGGAAGTTGTATAATCAGGTGATAATGGAGTGGTGAATGTATTGTCTTTGGGTTTTTATACTCTGCTTCTCAGTTCACTCCCATAGCTGAACTCTTGCTCTCCATGATCCACATGCGCATCAATCTAATTAAGTTATGATGAACCCAATCATCAAACTTTGTTGCTGTATTTTGGCTACTGGCTATATCTCATGCCTTTTTATGATCTTCCTCAATTTTGAAAGCACTTCACTTGACCGTGGCTTACACTATAAACTGACAAACAGATTTAATAACTGGTAAATAGATAAGTAAATAGTAGTAATAACAGTGTAAATTTACAATAGTTACTGGCAAAGCTATCCCTCGTTCGAGAGCTCGAAACTGTCGCACCTGCTACTCTAAATTGAAATATAAATTGAAGTGGATATGAAACCCCTAATTATTGACCTTTTACGTGTGGTTATGTTGCTGACCATCCACTGAGCCTCCGTACCTCTCTGGTTTTAGATGGGAACTCTTTGAAAATGCTTGAGACCAAAATTTTTTAAATGAGTCTTAAACTCAGCTTGCAATCTGTTGTGTATACAACTGAAGTCCATACTATGCATCAGTCTTCACAGTAGAGGAAGAGGATAAAATACCTGCGATAGAAGGGAAACTTAAAAATAAGTCAAGGGGAGGAACTTAGTAGATTTAATGCAGTGTCTACCACTTACACCGTCCACACTTATCACGGGCAGCCGCCTATATCGGCTAAATGTTGCTAACCATTTGCCGTTACCATAGGAGTCAATTACAAATTGAAATTAAAAAATAATTATAACTTAATAAGTGTGCCACTGTTTTCGGGCTGTTCACGAAGTACTTTCCCCGTGTGTACCAGTTTGAAAGGTTCTGCTGATTTTAGGTATAGTCGGGTCATCAGTTTCAATCAGCTGTTGACACCTTGTTAAAGTGTGATTATCTTAATGATGAGATTCAGGATGCAGCTGAATCATAGAATGATACAGCACAAGAGGCCATTTGGCCCATTGTGCCTGTGCTGGCTCTTTGAAAGAGCTATTCAATTAGTCCCACTCCCCTGCTCTTTCCCCATAGCTCTACAAATTTTCCCTTCAAGTATTAATCCAATTCCCTTTTGAGAGTTACCATTGAATCTGCTTCTACCATCCTTTCAGGCAGTGTATTCCAGATCATCATAACTCGCGACTTAATTTTTTTAATGTTCCTCTGCTTTTGCCAATTGCCGTAAATATGTATTCTCTGGTTACTGACCCTTTTGCCACTGGAAACAGTTTCTCCTTATTTACTCTATCAAAACCCTTCATGATTTTGAGCACCTCTATCAAATCTCCCCTTAACCTTGTCTGCTCTAAGGAGAACAATCCCAGCTTCTCCAGTCTCTCCAAATAACTGAAGTCTTTCGTCCTTGGTACTATTCCAGTAAATCTCCTCTGCATCCTCTCTAAGTATATGACATCCTTCCTAAAGTGTGGTGCCCAGCATTGGCCACAATACTCCAGCTGAGGCCTAACCAAGTATTTTATAAAGATTTAGCATAACTTCCTTGCTTTTGTACTCCGTGCCTCCATTTATAAAGCCAAGGGGGTACGGTAGCATTGTGATTGTTAATGACTTATAATCTGGCGACATGAGTTCAAATCATGCCACGGCAGCTGGGCAATTTAAATTCAGTTAATTAAATAAAATCTGGACTAAAAAGCTAGCTGGTGGCCAAGTAACTACCGGATTGTCGTAAAAACTCATCTGATTCACTGATGTACTTTAGGGAAGGAAGCTTGCCGTCCTTACTCAGCCTGACTCCAGACCCACAGCAATGTCGTTGATTCTTAACTGCCCTCTGAAATAACCTAGCGAGCAACTCAGCTGTGCAATCCTGCTACAAAAAGACACAAGAATGAAACCGGACAGACCACCTGGCATCGGACCACTAGGCACCGGACATGACTAAGGCAAACCAAGTCCAGTCGACCCTGCAAAGTCTTCCTCACTAACATATATGGGGACTGAGCGCTGTCCCACAAACTAGTCAAGCAACAGCCTGACATAGCCATATTCACAGAATCATACCTTTCAACCAACATCCCAGACTCCCCCTTCGCCATCCCTGGGTATGTTCTGTCCCACTGGCAGGACGGACCCACCAGAGGTGGCGGCACAGTGGTGTATATAGTCAGGAAGGAGTGGCCCTGGGAGTCCTCAACATTGACTCCAGACCCCATGAATTTTCATAGCATCAGGTGAAACATGGGCAAGGAAACCTCTTGCTGATTACCACCTACCGCCCTCCCTCAGCTGATGAACCAGTCCTCCTCCATGTTGCGCACCGCTCCATGTGGAGGAAGCATTGAGGGTAGCAAGGCCACAGAATGTACTCTGGGTGGGGAACTTCAATGTCCATAACAAAGAGTGGCTCGGTAGCGCCACTATTGGCTGAGCCCTGAAGGACATAGCTGCAAGAGTGGGCCTGCGGCAGGTGGTGAGAGAACCAACACGAGGGAAAAATCTACTTGACCTCGTCCTCACCAATCTACCTGCTGCAGATGCATCTGTCCATGACAGTATTGATAGGAGTGACCACCGCGCAGTTTTTGTGGAGACAAAGTCGCTTCTTCACACTGAGGACACTGTCTATCGTGTTGTGTGGCACTACCACCATGCTAAATGGGATAGATTCAGAACAGATCTAGCAGCTCAAAACTGGGCATCCATGAGGCGCTGTTGGCCATCAACAGCAGCAGATTTGTACTCCACCGCAATCTGTAACCTCATGGCTTCACTCTACCATTACTATCAAGCCATGGGATCAACACCGGTTCAAAGAGGAGTGTAGAAGAGCATACCGGGAGCAGCACCAGACGTACCTAAAAAATGAGGTGCCAACCTGGTGAAGCTACGACACAGGACTACATGAATGCTAAACATTGGAAGCAGCATATTATAGACAGAGCTAAGCAATCCCACAACCAACGGATCAGATCAAAGCTCTGCAGTCTTGCCACATCCAGTCGTGAATGGTGGTGGACAATTAAACAACTAACGGGAGGAGGAGGCTTCATGAACACCCCCATCAATGATGGCAGAGCCCAGCACATGAGTGCAAAAGACAAGGCTGAAGCGTTTGCAACCATCTTCAGCCAGAAGTGCCAAGTGGATGATCCATCTCTGCCTCCTTCTGAGATCCCCACCATCTCCGAAGCCAGTCTTCAGCCAATTCGATTCACTCCACGTGATATCAAGAAATGGCTGAGGGCACTGGATAAAACAAATGCTATGGGCCCCGACAACATACCGGCTGTAGTGCTGAAGACTAATGCTCCAGAACTAGCCGTGCCTCTAGCCAAGCGACAATACTGGCATCTACCTGACACAGTGGAAAATTGCCCAGGTATGTCCTGTCCATAAAAAGCAGGACAAATCCAATCCAGCCAATTACCGCCCCATCAGTCTACTCTAAATCATCAGTGATGGAAGGTATCGTCGACAGTGCTATCAAGTGGCACTTACTCACCAATAGCCTGCTCACCGATGCTCAGTTTGGATTTCGCCAGGACCACTCTGCTTCAGACGTCATTACAGCCTTGGTCCAAACATGAACAAAAGAGCTGAATTCCAGAGGTGAGAGTGACTGCCCTTGACATCAAGGCAGCATTTGACCGAGTGTGGCATCAAGGAGCCCTAGTAAAATTGAAGTTATTGGGAATCGGGGAAAACTCTCCAGTGGCTGGAGTCATACCTAGCACAAAGGAAGATCGTAGTGGTTGTTGGAGGCCAATCATCTCAGCCCCAGGACATCGCTGCAGGAGTTCCTCAGGGCAGCGTCCTAGGCCCAACCATTTTCAGCTGCTTCATCAATGACCTTCCCTCCATCAGAAGGTCAGAAGTGGGGATATTCGCTGATAACTGCAGTGTGTTCAGTTCCATTCGCAACCCCTCAGATAACAAAGCAGTCCATGCCCACATGCAGCAAGACCTGGACAACATCTAAGTAGCAACTAATGTTTGTGCCAGATAAGTACCAGGCAATGACCATCTCCAACAAGAGAGAGTCTAACCACCTCCCCTTGACATTCAACGGCATTAACATTGCTGACTTCCCCACCATCAACATCCTGGGGGTCACCATTGACCAGACACTTAACTGGACCCGCCACATAAATACTGCGGCTACAAGAACGGGTCAGGTGCTGGGTGTTCTGTGGCGAGTGTCTCACCTCTTGACTCCCCAAAGCCTTTCCACCATCTACAAGGCACAAGTCAGGAGTGTGATGGAATAGTCTCTACTTGCCTGGATGAGTGCAGCTCCAACAACACCATCCAGGACAAAGCAGCCCGCTTGATTGGCACCCCATTCACCATCTTAAACATTCATTCCCTCCACCACTGGCGCACCGTGGCTGCAGTGCCATCTACAGGATGCACTGCAACAACTCGCCAAGGCTTCTTCGGCACCTCCCAAGCCCGAGCCTCTCTCACCGAGGGCAGCAGATGCACGGGAACACCACCGCCTGCACATTCACACCCTGACTTGGAAATATATCGCCGTTCCTTCATTGTTGCTGGGTCAGCGTCCTATAACTCCCTACCTAACAGCACTGAGGGAGTTCCTTCACCACACGGACTGCAGCGGTTCAAGGAGTCTCACCATCACCTTCTCAAGGGCAATGAATGCTGGCCTTGCCAGCGACGCCCACATCCCATGAATGAATTAAAAAAAAAAATCCCCTATGCCTTTTTAATAGTCTTCTCAACTTGTCCTGCCACCTTCAAAGATTTGTATACGTACACCCCCAGGTGTCTCTGTTCTTGCACTTGCTTTAAAATTGTGCCATTTAGTTTATATTGCCTCTCCTCATTCTTTCAACCAAAATGAATCACTTACAGAAGAAATAGGAGCAGGAGTAGGCCAGTCTCACTTCTTTGCTTTAAACTTCATCTACCATTTCACCAGTCTGTCTATGATCTCCTGAAGTCTGTTACAATCCACCTCACTGACTACATTTCAGAGTTATGATTCATCTACAGACTTTTTGAAATTATGCCCAGTGCGTCCAGGTCACCAATATGTATCAAAGAGCAGTGGTCCTAATACCAACCCCTTGAGGACACCACTGTATACTTCCGTCCAGTCTGAAAAACAGCCGTTCACCACTACACTCTCTGTCCCATTGCAAATTTTGTATGCATGTAACCACTGCCTCTTTAATCCCATGGGCTTTAATTTTGCTAACCAGTTTATTGAGTGGTACTTTTTGAAATGCCTTTTGAAAGTCCATGTACACATCAACCGCAATACCCTCATCAATCCTCTCCATTACTTCAAAGAACTCAAATCAAGTTAGTCAAACACTATTTGCTGTTAACAAATCTGTGCTGGCTTTCATTTATTAACTCATTTTTCCAAGTGTCAATTGATTTTTGTCCCGGATGAATGTCTCTAGGTTTCCCCAACACCACTGTCAAGCTGACTGACCTGTAGTTGCCGGGTTTATCCTTCTCCCCTTTTTGAACGAGAGTATAATATTTCCAATCCTCTGGCACCACTCCCTTACTAAGGAGGATTGGAAGATTGTGGCCAGAGCTGCTGCAATTTCCACCCGTACTTCCCTCAGCAATCCGGGATGCATCCCATTGGGACTGGGTGACAGTGCTCAAAATTAGAAAAATCAACCTTTGAAGTACCTCTTGATCTATTTTTATCCTATCCATTTTCTCTACTGCCTCCTCCTTTTACTGTGACATTGGTAGAATCCTCTTCTTTAGTGAAGACTGATGCAAAGTATTCATTTAATACCTCAGCCATGCCCTCTGCCTCCCCAAGATCTTTTTGGTCCCTAATCGGCTCCTTCGGGCCGGAAACATACTGATCAAGAAAGTTCTCTTGTACACGTTTGAGCAATTCCTCCCCCTCTTTGCCCTTTACACTGTTATTTTCCCAGTCTACATTAGGATAATTGAAGCCCCCCCCCCCATTATCAATAGTCTAAAATTTTTGCATCTTTCTGCAATTTGCTGTTGTATCTCCTTCCCACAATTTGGTGGTCTACAGTATGCACCCAGCAGTCTAATAGCTCCTTTATTCCTTGATTCTAACCAAATAGATTCTGTCTTTGAACCCTCAAGTACATCAGCCCTTTCCATGCTGTTACAGTATCTTTGATCAATACTTACGTACATGCACTCCAAACCTGCCTTGGTCTGCTTTGCATTTCTCCCCTTTCTGATCCCTCTTATTTCTGAACTTTTTATTCTAATGTTGTTTGTCTCTCCCAATCCCCTGTGCACCTTGTCTCTCCTCTCTAATGCTTCATCATGATACCCCGCCTCACTGCTAACAATGAGGAGAGGCAATTGCTAAGTGAGATTTCCTGGGTTTTTTTGAAAAAACAAAAATGTTGGGTAACTTGCCTTTTTTGTTTTACCATCCTCCGTGTATAGCAGACAAATTGCGTTAATACCAATGAACCCGCTATAAGCGGTGGGGACTGTATGTAAAAATGGTAATGGAGAAAATAATGGGACTTAAAGCAAGCAAATCTCCAGACTTGATGGTTTCCACCCCAAGGTATTGGAATAGGTGAGGAAATTGAAGACATGTTAGTCATAATTTTCCAAAGCTGCTTTGATTTGGGAATTGTGCCATTGGATTGAAAAATTGTAAATGTCACTCCATTATTTAAGAATGAAGGGAGAGAGAAACCAGGTAACTCCAAACTTAACACCATTTTTGGGGAAGTTACTGCAATATTTCATCAGGAACAGAGCACTTGGACAAATATGAGCTGATGGATTTGTGAAGGGTAGGCCATGTCTGACAAATCTAGATGAATTTTTTGAGGAGGTCACTGAAGTCGACACTTAAAGGGAGTATCTGTCTATGTTATCTATATGGATTCCCAGAAGGCATTTGATAAGTTTCCGCACGAGATTATTAGCAAAAATAAAAGCACGCTGAACTGGTGACAACCTTGCAATTTACCCAACATGCAATGGAAATTGGTTAGGATGGAGGAAACTGATTAGGGATAAAGGAAACACATTCTAGCAAGATGTGACAATTGTGTTCCCCAGTGATCTGTACAGGGGCCTCAGCTTTTCACCATATATATCAATAACTTGGATGAAGGAATACAAAATTGTATATCCAAGTTTGCAGATGATACTAAGTTAGGAGGCATAGTAAGTTGTGCAGATGGGAGCAGGAGGTTGCAAAGGGACATAAACAGACTAAGTGAGTTAGCAAAACAATGGCAGATGGAGTTCAATGTGGGGAAGTGTGAAGTCATCCACTTTTGGTCTGAGAAAGACAAATCAAAATATTTTCTTAATAGTGAGAAATTAGGAACTGTGGAGGAGCAAAGTGAGTTGTGTCCATGTACCCTAGTGCACAGGTATAAAAACAAATCCCAAAGGCTAATGGACTGTTGGTCTTTATCTCGTGGGGGCTGGAATACAATGGGGGGGATGTTATGCTTCACTTCTAGAGCCTCAGTTAGACCCCATCTGGAGTACTGAGTTCAATTCTGGACACCACGTCACAGGAAGGATATATTGGCCTTGGAGTGGGTGCAGCGTAGATTTACTGGGCCTTAGATTAAATTATGAAAATAGGTTGCATAAGTTTGGCTTGTGTTCCCTTGAATTTAGAAGGTTTGAGAGGTGTTTAAAAAGACAAAAGGATTTGATAGGGTAGATGCAGAGAGAATATTTCCTCTGGTGGGGGAATGCAGAAGCAAGGGGCACCATTTTAAAATTAGAGCTAGGCCACTCAGGAGTGAAATCAGGAAGCAACACTCTCAAAAGGCTGTGGATACTGGGTAAATTAAAATTTTTAAGATCTAGATTTTTGTTAGGTAAGGCTTGAGGGGCTGAATGGCCTACTCCTGTTCCTGTGCTTGCATTTGATTTGAATGGCTTGGCGTGGTTTCGGACTCATCAGGTACAATGGCTATATTCTGGGACTTTTGTCAGAACAGGCTGGGTCATTTTCTATGACGACCTGCTTTATAACCCCATATGTACTGTAACAGAAGGAAACTAATGTCATGATGCAATATCAATAAAATTCTTCCTCCTGTTGTGGATTTTATGAAGTAAGTGAAAGTTGTAGGTGGAGAAGGGGAGCATTCAAAACACTGGTTGGAAGCTGAATTGGGAGGACTGAGAACTAGAGTAAGAAACAAATGCAAATGGGACTGAGTTGCATAGGCCGTTAGGACTGAATTTTTGGGCCTTGGGTCTGAATGTGTCCCATGGAGAGGGAGTTTGTACACTAACATGCTATACAGTATCTGTCTGTATTTGTTTTTAGGCCAGAAGGAAGAGGAGAGTTACCTGGGCTCCTGGAAAACTGCGAGCTAGCTTGGACTCTGCGAGTGACGGTGCTGCTAAAATAATAAAGTTGGATAAAGCCTTTCAAGAGCTAGATGAAGGTAGGTTCAATTAACATTCGTAAGATAACTTTTTAATCTTCAACTGGACAGACTTCACTCAACGCTGGATGCAGTTCTGGTATTCACACTTGAAAGTGGACATGCATGCATTAAAGACCAATAAAGAATAATCTCAAATGTCATGGGATGAGATATTTTGAAAACTAGAAAAGATAAGTTCTACAGTAGAGGGGCCTCACAGGTATATAAATGCACTAAAAGGGATAAATAAAATGAACTCAGGATATTACTTTAAGTTGAATAAGGCTTGTAGATAACATGGCACAAATCTAATTTAGTGAAAAAATTTTAAAATTTTTTTTTTTAGAAAAATGACTTTATTCAGAGAGCTAAACATTTTGGAATGATCTGTCAGATATGGGTGTGGAATCGAAGACTGTAACGGAATGTTACAAATTTTGGTTTCAATATTCTCTTGTAAGCGATCGGAATGCACTACCTAATGATTAAAGGATAGTCTAACCTGGGGATGCAAGAATAGGATGCCACTATAATTTGTATTGGATATTGTCTTTCACTGTGCCCTACAATCCTCCCAGATCTCTGCACTCCTCCAATTCTGGCCTCTTGCGCATACCCGATTTTCTTCGCTCCACCATGCAGTGGCCGGCCTTCAGCTGCCTAGGCCCTAAGCTCTGGAATTCCCTCCCAAACCTCTATGCCACTCTACCTCTCTCTCCTCCTTTTAAGATGCTCCTTAAAACCTACTTCTTTGACTAACCTTTTGGTCATCTGTCCTGATATCTCCTTATGTGGCTCGGCTTGGAGGACGAGTTCATGGAATGCATTCATGACTCTTTCCAAGAGCAATGCGTCATGGAACCAACCATGGAACAGGCTATTTTAGATCTGTTATTATGTAATGACAGGGTTAATTAGTAATCTCATGGTAAGAAATCCTCTGGGGAAGAATTATCATAATATGATAGAATTTCACATTTAGTTTGGAGGGACTTAAGTCAGAAACTAGAGTCTTGAACTTAAATAAAGCCAATTACATAGGTATGAAGAGCGAGTTGGCTAAGGTAGATTGGGAAACCAAATTAAAGGGCATGATGGTTGAAAAGCAATGGCAAACATTTAATGAAATATTTCAATATTCTCAACAAATATACATTCCATTGAGAAATAAAAACTCCACGGGAAAAGTGATCCACCCGTGGCTAGCTAAAGAAGTTAAGGATAGTATTAGATTAAAAGAAGAGGCCTATAATGTTGTCAAGAATAGTAAGCCTGAGGATTGGGAGAGTTTTAGAAACCAGCAAAGGAGGACCAAAAAATTGATTAAAAGGAGAGAAAATAGAATATGAAAGTAAACTCGTAAGAAATATAAGAACGGATTGTAAGAGCTTCTACAAATATGTAAAAAGGAAGAGAGTAGCAAAGTAAACGTTGGTCTCTTAAAGGCTGAGAAGGAGAAATTATAATGGAGAATCAGGAAACGGCAGATGCGTTAAACAAATATTTTGTATCTGTCTTCACAGTAGAAGACAAAAAAATATCAAAAATAGTGGGGAGCCAAGGGCTTAATGAGAGTGAGGAACTTAAGTACTTTTTCCTCTACTGATATTAATTACTTTGAGAAACTAATGGGACTAAAAGCTGACACATCCCCTAGACCTGATAGCCTACATCCTAGGGTTCTGGAAGAGGTGGCTACAGAGATAGTGGATGGATTGGTTATGATCTTCCAAAATTCCCTAGATTCTAGAACGGTCCCAGCAGATTGGAAGGTAGCAAATGTGACCTTGCTATTCAAGGAAGGGGGGAGAGAGAAAACAGGGAACTACAGGCCAGTTAGCTTGACATCAATTGTCGGGAATGTGCTGGAATCCATTATTAAGGAAGTGGTAACAGGGCACTTAGAAAATCATAATATGATTAGGCAGAGTCAACATGGTTTTATGAAAGGGAAATCATGTTTGACAAATTTATTAGAGTTTTTAAGGATGTAACTAGCAGTGTAGATAAAGGGGAACCAGTGGATGTCATATGTTTGGATTTTTAAAAGGCATTCGATAAGGTGCCACATAAAAGGCTGTTGCACAAGATAAGGGCTCGTGGGGTTGGCGGTAATATATTAGCATGGATAGAGGATTGGTTAAAGGACAGAGAGTAGGGATAAATGGGTCATTCAGGCTGGCAGGCTGTAACTAGTGGGGTGCCGCAAGCGTCGGTGCTTGGGCCTCAGCAATTTACAATCTATATTAATGACTTAGATGAAGGGACCAAGTGTAATGTATCCAAGTTTTCTGACTATACAAAGCTAGGTGGGAAAGTAAGCTTTGAAGAGGACATAGCGTCTGCAAAGGGATATAGACAGGTTAAGTGAATGGGGAAATGAGAGATTATTCACTTTGGTAGGAAGAATAGAAGAACAGAATAGTTTCTTACCATTGAAAAAAATATTAAATGTTGGTGCTCAAAGAGACTTGTGTGTCCTCGTACAAGAAACACAAAAAGTTAGCATGCAGGTACAGCAAGCAATTAGGAAAGCAAATGGAATGTTGGAGTACAAAAGTACGGAAATCTTATCACCGCTGTAAAGGGCTTTAGTGAGACCACACCTGGAGTATTGTGTACAGTTTTGGTCTCCTTACCGAAGGAAGGATTTTCTTGCCTTAGAGGCAGTGCAGCGAAGGTTCACTAGATTAATTCCTGGGATGAGAAGGTTGTCCTATGAGGCGAGGTTGAGTAGAATGGGCCTATACTCTCTGGAGTTGCTCTAACTATAAAGTTCCAGGTCTAATCCTACTTCTTGACCTGATGATTTCTTAAAATGTTAATACTACCCCCTCTTAATGTTGCTTTCCTCAACCCACAATGTGTTTACTTTATTGACCACTGCAGTTTATAGCATAATTTTCATATTAAAAATAAAATACCCTGTCCAGATTATTCATTCTATTCCCTGTTTAACAACCTAGATCAATCCACTCAACCTGTTATTTAGCAAAGTCTCTGAAACCCTCCCTCCTTCACCATCCTCAAGCCTCGTGTTGATTTGCTGTCTTCCCCCCCCGAACTAGTCTAGCTTGTGGCACTAAGAGCAATCCTGAAGTTACTACACTTCAGATCTTCTACTTGAATTTCACCTAATTACTTAAACACCCTGGAGAAACCCTCCTTTCCAATGCTAGCATTTGTTGTTCTATCACTAGTCTTATGTTCCCTACTTTGGACCACTAATTCTGCTAAGGGCTGCAAATGGCCCCAAATGATACAATGAGTACTGCCTTAAAATGCTTGTTTTTGAGACTTGAATTTTTTTTTTGAAATAGCTGATGATGATGATGATGACTTTGATGTGGATGTTAATTGGCGATCTGAAACGATATCAGAGTGCAGTAGTGCAATCACAGTAAGAAGAGGTGGAAGTTGTGGGTTCCAGATACCTTCATTTGAAGATTCTCTGTATTTCAATGATCAAGGGAGATCGAGCCAAAACTCTCCTAACAGGTAAGATATGTATGTATGCACAGAGAGCACGTTTTCCATGTTGGTGACCATTTATGTCATCAGGTGTGCTTATTTCTGAAATTGGTTTTATCCTTTTATTTCAGGGCCTTTTTAAACATTTTTCATGTTATAGGCCAGAGGTTTAAAGCAGAGTTTTTTTTTATTTGTTCATGGCATGTGGGCGTTGCTGGCAAGGCCAGCATTTATTGCCCATCCCTAATTGTCCTTGAGAAGGTGGTGGTAAGCTGCCTTCTGGAACCGCTGCAGTCCGTGTAGTGAAGGTTCTCCCACAGTGCTGTTAGGTAGGGAGTTCCAGGATTTTGACCCAGCGACGATGAAGGAACGGCAATATATTTCCAAGTCGGGATGGTGTGTGACTTGGAGGGGAATGTGCAGGTGGTGGTGTTCCCACGTACTTGCTGCCCTTATCCTTCTAGGTGGTAGAGGTCGGGGTTTGGGGGGGTGCTGTTGAAGAAGCCTTGGCGAGTTGCTGCAGTGCGTCCTGTGTATGTTACACGCTGCAGCCATGGTGCGCAGATGGTGAAGGGAGTAAATGTTTAAGGTGGTGGATGGGGTGCCAATCAAGCGGGCTGCTTTGTCCTGGATGGTGTTGAGCTTCTTGAGAGTTGTTGGAGCTGCACTCATCCAGGCAAGTGGAGAGTATTCCATCACACTCCTGACTTGTGCCTTGTAGATGGTGGAAAGGCTTTGAGGAGTCGGGAGGTGAGTCACTCACTGCAGAATAACCAGCCTCTGACTTGCTCTTGTAACCACAGTAATTATGTGGCTGGTCCAGTTAAGTTTCTGGTCAATGGTGACCCCCAGGATGTTGATGGTGGGGGATTCGGTGATGGTAATGCCGTTGAATGTCAAGGGGAGGTGGTTAGATTCTCTCTTGTTGGAGATGGTCATTGCCTGGCACTTGTCTGGCGCGAATGTTACTTGCCAATTATCAGCCCAAGCCTGGATGTTGTCCAGGTATTGCTGCATGCGGGCACTGACTGCTTCATTATCTGAGGGGTTGTAAATGGAACTGAACATGGCAATCATCAGCGACCATCCCCATTTCTGAATTTATGATTGAGGGAAGGTCATTGATGAAGCAGCAGAAGATGGTTGGGCCTAGGACACTGCCCTGAGGAACCCCTGCAGCATTGTCCTGGGGCTGAGATGATTGGACTCCAACAACCACTACCATCTTTTGTGCTAGATATGACTCCAGCCAGTGGAGAGTGTTCCCCCTGATTTCCCATTGACTTCAATTTTACTAGGGCTTCTTGGTGCCACACTCTGTCAAATGCTGCCTTGATGCCAAGGGCAGTCACTCACCTCACCTCGCCTCTGGAATTCAGCTCTTGTCCATGTTTGCACCAAGGCTGTAATGAGGCCTGGAGCTGAGTGGCCCTGGCGGAACCCAAACTGAGCATTGGCGAGCAGGTTATTGGTGAGTAAGTGCCACTTGATAGCACTGTCGATGACACCTTCCATCACTTTGCTGATGATTGAGAGTAGACTGATGGGACGGTAATTGGCCAGATTGGATTTGTCCTGCTTTTTGTGGACAGGACATACCTGGGCAATTTTCCCCATTGTCGGGTAGATGCCAGTATTGTAGCTGTACTGGAACAGTTTGGCTAGAGGCGCAGCCAGTTCTGGAGCACAAGTCTTCAGCACAACAGCCAGGATGTTGTTGGGGCCCATAGCCTTTGTTGTATCCAGTGCACCCCTCATTTCTTGATGTCACGCGGAGTGATTCGAATTGGCTGAAGATTGGCTTCTGTGATGGTGGGGATATCGGGAGGAGGCTGAGATGGATCATCCCTCGGCACTTTTGGCTGTAGATTGTTGCATATGCTTCAGCCTTGTCTTTTGCACTCCTCAACTCTTTTTTTGAAAAGTATCTGGACCTGCACCTAAAGTGCTGTAAGCTGCAGGGCTATGGACCAGGTGCTGGAAGGTGGGTTTAGAATGGGCACCTGGTTGTTCTTCGAGCCGGCGCGGATATGGTAGGCCAAATGGACCCCTTCTGTGCTGTATATCTTTTCTGTGGCTCTATGGTTCTACATGCTGGACTCTGGCATCAATGAGAATGGGGATGTTAACAGAGCCTCCTCCTCCTGTTAGTTGTTTAATTGTCCACCACCATTCACGACTGGATGTGGCAGGACTGCAGAGCTTTGATCTGATCTGTTGATTGTGAAATTGCTTAGCTGTGTCTATAGTATGTTGCTTCCGCTGTTCAGCATGCATGTAGTCCCGTGTTGTAGCTTCACCAAGTTGGCACCTCATTTTTAGGTACGCCTGGTGCTGCTCCTGGCATGCTCTCCTACACTCCTCATTGAACCAGGGTTGATCACCTGGCTATTGTTGGTAATGGTAGAGTGAGGAATATGCCGGGCCATGAGGTTACAGATTGTGCTGGAATACAATTCTGCTGCTGCTGATGGCCCACAGCGCCTCATGGATGCCGAGTTTTGAGCTGCTAGATCTGTTCTGAATCTATGACATTTAGCACAGTGGTAGTGCCATATATGTTGGATGGTGTCCTCAGTGTGAAGACTGGACTTTTTCTCCACAAGGATTGTGTGGTGGTCACTCCTACCAATACTGTCATGGACAGATGCATCTGTGACAGGTAGATTGGTGAGGATGAGGTCAAGTAGGTTTTTCCCTCGTGTTGGTTAGAGTTGTCTTGAATTTAAAATTAAATTCATCATTGGTCGTCTTGTTAACCATCGGCAAAGGAGAAGTGCAAGCAGAGGCTGGGATTTTTTCCAGCATGCGTACATCATGACATACAAATGTATTTTTTTCATATTGATATGGAAAGATGTCACCACTGAGGTGCCCCACAGCCATGTGTTTACTTGCCTGTTAACCGGTGGCAGCCAAGAAGACCCAATGGAAGACTGATTTTTGTTGCTGTCAATCTGAAAAACATGTATGATAAGTTGCAATCCTTAACCTACTTTTATAGATTTCTTTAATTGTCATAAAGTGCCACTATTTTAAATATCTTAAATTAATTTATTGTGCAGTGAGCTGGATGATGTATCTTCAAAGGATGAATTGCAAAAAAGGATTTCTGAGCTGGAGAAACAACTTGAAACTGTGATGAAAGAGAAACAAAAAGACAGCATGGAGCAAAAGGTCAGTTCTAGTAAAAACCTGTTGAGATCTTCAAACAATTTCCTTTAATTCTGTCAATGTAGTAGTTTGTAATCACCACATAAAAGTGTACCTTCCTCCATCAAATGAGGGAAACTACATCAGGTACTATTTTTTGAGTTTGGGGGAAGATGTTAGATCTTAGTGAATTGGCACAATATTCTTTTAAACCTCTGTTTTGAATCCAGCATTATCTGGGGTGAAATTCTGCTGTCTGTTATCTGGGAAGATTGTGTATGGCATGAGTTGTACAGACTCAATCCAGCTTGTTGTGGGCAGTTTTTCTGGGTTGTCCACTGTTTGGAATGAAAACTGAGGCTTTGTGTAGGAAATGGAAAAATTCAGAGTGCAATCATGGTTGCTTGGTGGTTGGGGTTAAGGGCACATTGTTGGGATAAGTTAGAAAGTTTGTTAAACTACATCAGCTATGTTAGGAATAATCTTTTCCAGGTTATAGGTGTCACTTGGTGTCCAAAGTGGAAATATATTCTATTCTCCAGTACTGATAATCACTTGCCTTGATGAGCATAAAAAAAATCACTTCAAATTTGTCAGAAAGGTGGTCTGACCCATCCATTATTATATGTAAGGGTTTTATTCAGTACCACATTCCCTCATCCCCACTCAGCTATGCCAGCAGTTCTGTTTGTACTTCAACCACTTCTACGCTGTCAGTGCTTGTTCAAGATCAAGTCTTGGGTGAGCTACATCTTCCTTCAAGGTAACATTGGGAAGACCAAAGTCATAGTCTTCAGTGCTCACCACAAATTCTACTCCCTTGACATTGACTCTTCCCTGGTCTCTCACTTGGGCTCAACAAGACTGTGCATCCTTGGCATCTTACTGAGTCAGGAGAAGTCTATAATGCTAAAAAAACAGAACAAACTAGCTACTAATGAAACATCATGGATGAATAAAGAGATAAGGGCAAAATTGAAACTAAAGAAAAAGGCATACACGAAGTACATAGACAATAAAGGAGAGGATGACAAAAGGGAATACGAAGAGGTTAGGAAAGAAGTCAAAAAAACAATTGGAAAGGCAAAGAGGAACTACAAAATTAAATTATCATGGAACATAAAAAGAAATAATAAAGTATCCTACGCACACAAATAACACAAAAATCGTGAGAGGGTTAGGGCTACTAAGGGATGCATGAGATAAATTCACAGGCAATGACTGCGAAATGGCAGAAATATTTAATAATTAGTTACCAGGGAAGTTAACAGGGTGGACGTGACATTAGAAGAAGAGATCAAAAAAAATGAAGACATTTTAAGATATAGGGTAGGGGAGATAATGAATAAACTAGTCAAACATAAAGACACTAAAATCCCTCATCTGAATGGATTGCAGCTACGCATAAAGGAGCTAGGGAACAGATAGCAGAGGTACTATTAGATATTTATAAAAATTCATTAGAAAAGAGAATAGTGCTGGAGGACTGGCGGACAGCTAATGTTCATATGTTTAAAAGGGGAGATAGAACAAGTCCAGGGAATTATAGACCACTTAGCAATGTCGGTGTTAGGAAAAATAATATAATCTTTACTCAAAGATGTAATAGAAAAATATCTAGAAGCCGAAAACATAATCAAGAATAGACAGCATGGATTTCAAAAAGGAAGGTTATGCTTGACCAACTTTATTGAATTCTTTTGAAGAAGTAACAGAGTAGATAAGGGTAATGTAGTAGATGTAATGTACTTGGATTTTCAAAAGACCTTTGGTAAGGTACTGACTAGGTTAAAACATGTGGAGTCGGGACAAGTAGTAGAATAGCTAACAAGCTGGCTACAAAACAAACAGATTAGGGTTAAGGGTACTTACTCAGACTGGCGGACGATGAGAAGTGGTGTTCCACAGCTTTCTGGTTTCTATTGTGATCTGTGCATGCTTTTTATTTTTTTAAATCTCTTGCCCTAATTTTTCAGAATCATGCAAACCACTTTGAGAAACAGTTGAAGGAGAGTGTTGAGCTTTGTGAGCTTCTTTACTCAGAAAAGGTATGTAAGGTTTGCTCTACTGTACCATTGCAAGATTCCATTTGTCTGTTTTCTTGAAAGGATGTCAGTGATGTGTCTGCTTTCCAGTTTGATGCAGAGAGCTTAAAAATGGAGAATGAGAAACAGAAAGAAGACATAGAAAAATTAAAAGAACTCCTGAAAGAGAGGCTGAAGAATTCAAAATACTTGAAAATGGAGAATGAGAAACAGAAAAATGAAATCAAAGAACTAGAAAAACAGAGAGAGGGGATTGAAGACTTGAAAGAGAGGCATGAAATTGAAGAGTTTGAGTTCTTGGAAAAAGAAACTGAGAAAGAAGAAAAGGTATTGAGTGAATTTTGGTACAGTAAGGGAGATCTTGCAAAAGGTGATAAGAACCTTGCAAAGCCCATTAAAGAAGATTTGGTTAACTTTTACCTTTTATATTAAAGAAAAGCAATCTGCACAGATTCCATTTAAATTTCTTGGGGCAGATTTTCCTCGCTTCTGCTTTGGTGCAAATAATCGCCTGGGCGGAGTGCACGGGGGAGAATCACATTCCTGTAATTGAGCCTGCCTGATTAGAGTCATAGAGTTATACAGCACGGAGAGAGGCCCTTCGACCCATCGTGTCCGCGCCGGCCATCAGCCCTGTCTACTCTAATCCCATATTCCAGCATTTGGTCCGTAGCCTTGTATGCTATGGCATTTCAAGTGCTCATCCAAATGCTTCTTGAATGTTGTGAGGGTTCCTGCCTCCACAACCCTTTCAGGCAGTGAGTTCCAGACTCCAACCACCCTCTGGGTGAAAAAGTTCTTTCTCAAATCCCCTCTAAACCTCCCGCCTTTTAGCTTGAATCTATGTCCCCTTGTTATAGAACCCTCAACGAAGGGAAAAAGCTCCTTAGTATCCATCCTGTCTGTGCCCCTCATAATTTTGTACACCTCAATCATGTCCCCCCTCAGCCTCCTCTGCTCCAAGGAAAACAAACCCAATCTTCCCAGTCTCTCTTCATAGCTGAAGCGCTCCAGCCCTGGTAACAATCCTGGTGAATCTCCTCTGCACCCTCTCCAAAGCGATCACATCCTTCCTGTAGTGTGGCGACCAGAACTGCACACAGTACTCCAGCTGTGGCCTAACCAGTGTTTTATACAGCTCCATCATAACCTCCTTGCTCTTATATTCTATGCCTCGGCTAATAAAGGCAAGTATCCCATATGCCTTCTTTACCACCTTATCTACCTGTTCCGCCGCCTTCAGGGATCTGTGAACTTGCACACCAAGATCCCTCTGACCCTCTGTCTTGCCTAGGGTCCTCCCATTCATTGTGTATTCCCTTGCCTTGTTAGTCCCTCCAAAGTGCATCACCTCGCACTTTTCCGGGTTAAATTCCATTTGCCACTGTTCCGCCCATCTGACCAACCCATCTATATCGTCCTGCAGACTGAGGCTATCCTCCTCGCTATTTACCACCCTACCAATTTTTGTATCATCAGCGAACTTACTGATCATACCTTTTACATTCATATCCAAGTCATTAATGTAGACCACAAACAGCAAGGGACCCAGCACCGTTCCCTGTGGTACCCCACTGGCCACAGGCTTCCAGTCACAAAAACAACCTTCGACCATCACCCTCTGCCTTCTGCCACTAAGCCAGTTTTGTATCCAAAGTGCCAAGGCACCCTGGATTCCATGGGCTCGTACCTTCTTGACCAGTCTCCTGTGGGGGACTTTATCGAAGGCCTTACTGAAATCCATGTATACCACATCCACTGCGTTACCCTCATCCACACGCCTAGTCACCCCCTCAAAAAATTCAATCAAATTAGTCAGACATGATCTTCCCTTGACAAAGCCATGTTGACTATCCCTGATTAATCCTTGCTTCTCCAAGTGGAGACTAATTTTGTCCTTCAGAATTTTTTCCAATAATTTTCCTACCACTGATGTTAGGCTCACTGGCCTGTAGTTCCCCGGTTTTTCCCTACTCCCCTTCTTGAATAATGGTATTACATTAGCGGTTCTCCAGTCCTCTGGCACATCCCCTGTGGTCAGAGAGGTTCTGAATATATATGTTAGAGCCCCCGCAATCTCCTCCTTTGCCTCACACAGTAGCCTGGGATACATTTCGTCCGGGCCTGGGGATTTATCCATTTTTAGGCCTGCTAAAACCGCCAATACCTCCTCCCGCTCGATGTTAATATGTTCGAGTATATCACAGTCCCCCTGCCGTATTTCTATGTCTACGTCGTCCTTCTCCATAGTGAAAACAGATGCAAAAAATTCATTTAGAACCCCTCCTACATCTGCCGGCTCCACACACAGATTGCCATTTTTGTCCCTAATGGGCCTTATTTTTTTCCCTAGTCATCCTCTTACTCTTAATATACTTATAAAACATCTTAGGATTTTCCTTTATTTTGCTCGCCAGTGTTATTTCATGGCCCCTCCTTGATCTCCTAATTTATTTTTTAAGTATCCCCCTGCACTTTTTGTACTCCTCGAGGGCTTCCTCCGTCTTTAGCCTTTTGTATCTGCCAAAAGCCCTCCTTTTTTTCCTAATCCATTCTCGTATATCCCCTGACATCCAAGGTTCCCTGGAGTTCTTGGAACCACCCTTGACCTTTACGGGAACATATTGCCATTGTATGGTCTCGATCTCCCTTCTGAAAGACTCCCATTGCTCCGATGCGGATTTTCCTACAAGCAGCTGATCCTAGTCCATTTTGGCCAGATTCTGCCGTATCCTATTAAAATCGGCCTTCCCCCAATTTGGAACCTTTATTTCCGGCCCCTCCCTGTCCTTTTCCATGACCACCTTAAATCTCACTGAATTATGGTCACTGTCACCAAAGTGCTCACCTCCTAGCACTTCTTCCACTTGGCCGGCCACATTCCCTAGAATTAGGTCCACTACCGCCCCCTCTCTTGTAGGACTTTCTACATGCTGGCTCAAAAAGCTCTCCTGGATGCACGTTAAGAATTTTGTACCCTCTAAGCCTTTTACACTCTGAGTATCCCAGTTAATATTGGGGAAGTTGAAATCCCCCACTATTATTACCCTATTATTTGCACAATTTTCTGAGATTTGCCTACATATCTGTTCCTCTATCTCTCCCTGACTGTTTGGGGGCCTATAGTACACCCCCATCAAAGTGCTTGCCCCCTTTTTGTTTTTAAGCTCCACCCATATGGCCTCATTAGAGGAACCTGCTAATATATCATCCCTCCTTATGGCAGTAATTGATTCTTTAATTAATATTGCGACCCCCCCTCCTCTTATACCTCCCCCTCTGTCTCGCCTGAAGATTCTGTACCCCGGAATATTGAGCTGCCAGTCTTGCCCCTCCCTCAACCATGTCTCTGTGACAGCAACAATATCATACTCCCATGTGTTTATCAACACCTTCAGTTCATCCACCTTATTCGCAAGACTCCTTGCATTAAAATAGATGCCATCCAGCCTTGCCCTCACATATTTGCCCTGTCTTCCAAGCTGACTTGTTTTTTTCTCTATATTTGGCTGCACATCACCCCCTATTGTAGCTCCACTCTGTATCCCATCCCCCTGCCAAGTTAGTTTAAACCCCCCCCCCCAACAGTGCTAGCAAACCTCCCCGCAAGGATATTTGTCCCGCTCTGGTTCAGGTGCAACCCGTCCGACTTGTACAAGTCCCACCTTCCCCAGAAGCAGGCCCAGTGATCCAGGAAACTGAAACCCTCCCTCCTGCACCAACTCTTTAGCCACGCATTCATCTGTTCTATCCTCCTATTTCTATACTCACTAGCCCGTGGCACTGGGAGTAATCCAGAGATTACAACCTTTGAGGTCCTGCTCTTTAATCTGCTACCTAGCCCTCTAAATTCTTGATGCAGGACCTCATCTCCCTTCCTACCTATGTCGTTGATCCCAATGTGGACCACGACCTCTGCCTGCTCACCCTCCCCCTTGAGAATGCCCTGTAGCCGCTCAGTGACATCCATGACCCTGGCACCAGGGAGGCAACAAACCATCCTGGAGTCACGTTTACGGCCACAGAAACGCCTGTCTGTTCCCCTTACGATAGAATCCCCTACCACTATAGCTCTTCCATTCTTTTTCCTCCCAGCCTGTGCAGCAGAGCTACCCCTGGTGCCAGGATTCTCCATCGATTAATTTAAATGGACAAACAATTAGGCAGGCTGTACTGGTATGTGCAGTCTTCCCTGCCTGACATTCTTCTATGCACTCCACCTAGGGCGATTATTTACACCCAAGTGGAATAGAGGAAAATCTGATCCATTATATTTTTTTATCCCTTTTTGCCTAGGTCGTAAATTTTTAAATATTAAAAGCAAGAGTTAGTTTGGAGTGGTGAATACCAGCTCGGTGAGGGCTAGTGGATGTAATTATTTCTAATACAATCTTCCTTTTTGGCTGTTTGCAGGCACAGCAAAAGCATGAAAATGCGAAGTTAAGGGAGCTGGTTCACAATTCGGAGATTTTCAATCAGGAACTTGAGGTAAGTGATTTATATTTAAATATCCCGGTTTAAGTGAGGTTCATTTTACTCAAATAGGAATAAAAAAACAAGAACACGGGACATACTCTGCAGATTATATATAATCATAAAAAGTTACAACATATAAACAGGCTATTAAGCTCTGCAATTCTCTGCCAATGAATCTGAAATACCAGAAGTTGCTTCCAGTAGGGGCCAAGGCCATTTGGTTTCCCAAAAATCTGAGTATTGATTGTGTGTAACATCATGGAAAATTCAAGGAGTTGAATGTTGTCCTACTTATAACAAACATTGAGTAAGCCCGCTTCAAAGAAACATATACAGGAACAGCACAATGTCTTGTGATCTTTAGCTGTTTGTTTTACACGTGCTATGACGAAACCCAAAACTTGTACATATCAAAATCATAAACCAATTCTTTATAAACTGGCACACAGTGCAAAGAGAGTTTTTTCCTCAAGTGATTTTGGAACTTGGGATTGGTCTCAAATTCAAGTGAATGTATCTCCATTCTGTATCATGCATGAATTCAATCGTACATGAAGGTGGATAAATGCTAATTGCCTCAGCCGTTGCGCTTTTTTCTCCCCCCTGACTTCAAGTCCTCTTCAGTCTTTGCATCAATTTGTGTTTATTTTCTAAATTCAGTTCTGAGGTCAAAATCCGTGTGGTTTGTACAGACGACCCATAGTCATGATCAGCACTCCCAAATGTTGCACAATTTTGTTTACATTTGATTTAGTTGTGATATCGATAGCGCACGATTATTTTGAGCAGACGCCATGATGGGAATTTGATTTCTTAACAGGCTGAACTAAAGAATAAAACTAAGAAATTAAAAGAACAGGAACAGCAACTCCTGGATCTTCAACAACAATTGGAACAACTGAAAGAGGTGATGGACAGCAAAGTGAAACTTGAGACGTTAATGGTACAGGTAAGGGTGGAATATCTGCTTGTGGTATCAAAAATTTCACATGATTTTTATTTGATCAAATTATTAAATCTGAGACATTTTTCGTTGATTGACAAGGAAGCTAGCAGAATAAGGCTTTGCCTTATGTGGTAAACTAAGAATCATGAAATGGAAGTCTTGTGTACAATATTGTTTTACTTATAAATTGTATTTCAAAGTTTGAGGGTAGTTCTAGCACTTTGCATGCCATTTCTGTAGATTATATAGGAAATGGATTTATAAACATCATTATGTAGATGTGTCACTTTTTCAATTTTTTTCTCGCTAATTTGCATTCCAGATCAAACAGTTGCAGCAATCGCTAAACGACGCAGAAGTTGTAACTTGTGATGCAAAGAAAGAGTCTGCTTTTCTCAGAAGTGAAAATCTGGAGCTTAAGGAAGAAACGGTAGTAAAAGAATTTTTAGTGCAGAATCTTGACCTCAATAGTTGCCTGCACATTAATCCATCTCGCAGTAATTGATTTTCATTTGGCTTTCTCCCTACCCCTTTGGGAAAATTCCAAAATTTTGGGTGGTTGGGGTGGAGAAGGAGAAAAGGAATAGGCAAGAGACTGTGCCTCCAAGATGTCCTGACAGATGTTAGGATGATGCCCCGGTGTTATCCTCTCTTCTGCCTGCCCACACCCTCCGAGCTTTGCCACAGTATAAAGACAGTATGTAGAGATCTAAGTGAAGTGGAAAAATGAGCTGGGATAATGATACAAGAACATAAGAAATAGGAGCAGGAGTAGGCCAATCGGCCCCTCGAGCCTGCTCCACCATTCAATAAGATCATGGCTGATCTGATCCCAACCACAAAACTAAAGAACACACGAAGTAGGAGCAGGATCCGGCCACTCAGCCCCTGGGCCCTCTCCGCCACCCACAGGGCATAGACCGATCCGAACTCAGCTTCATGTCCAATTTCCTGCCCGCTCCCCATAACCCCTAATTCCCTTTACTTCTAGAAAACTGTCTATTTCTGTTTTAAATTTATCTAGTGATGTAGCTTCCACAGCTTCCTGGGGCAGCAAATTCCACAGACCTACCACCCTCTGAGTGAAGAAGTTTCTCCTCATCTCAGTTTTGAAAGAGCAGCCCCTTATTCTAAGATTATGCCCCCTAGTTCTAGTTTCACCCATCTTTGGGAACATCCTTACTGCATCCACCCGATCAAGCCCCTTCACAATCTTATATGTTTCAATAAGATCGCCTCTCATTCTTCTGAACTCCAATGAGTAGAGTCCCAATCTACTCAACCTCTCCTCATATGTCCGCCCCCTCATCCCCGGGATTAACCGAGTGAACCTTCTTTGTACTGCCTCGAGAGCAAGTATGTCTTTTCTTAAGTGTGGACACCAAAACTGTATGCAGTATTCCAGGTGCGGTCTCACCAATACCGTATATAACTGCAGCAATACCTCCCTGTTTTTATATTCTATCCCCCTAGCAATAAAAGCCAACATTCCGTTGGCTTTCTTGATCACCTGCTGCACCTGCATACCAACTTTTTGATTTTCTTGCACTAGGACCCCCAGATCCCTTTGTACTGCAGTACTTTCCAGTCTCTCGCCATTAAGAAAATAACTTGCTCTCTGATTTTTCCTGCCAAAGTGCATAACCTCACATTTTCCAATATTATATTGCATCTGCCAAATCTCCGCCCACTCACCCAGCCTGTCTATATCCCCTTGCAGGTTTTTTATGTCCTCCTCACTCTCTACTTTCCCTCCCATCTTTGTATCATCTGCAAATTTTGATATGTTGCACTCCGTCCCCTCCTCCAAATCGTTAATATAGATTGTAAAGAGTTGGGGACCCAGCACCAACCCCTGTGGAACACCACTGTTTACTGGTTGCCAGTCCGAGAATGAACCATTTATCCCAACTCTCTGCCTCCTGTTCGATAACCAATCCTCCACCCATGCCAGAATATTACCCCCAATCCCGTGATTTTTTATCTTGAGTAATAATCTTTTATGTGGCACCTTGTCGAATGCCTTCTGGAAGTCTAAATACACTACGTCCACTGGTTCCCCTTTATCCACCCTGTACGTTATATCCTCAAAGAACTCAAGCAAATTTGTCAGACATGACTTCCCCTTCATAAAGCCATGCTGACTTTGTCCTGTTAAATTATGCTTATCTAAATGTTCCGTTACTGTCTCCTTAATAATAGACTCCAAAATTTTACCCACCACAGATGTTAGGCTAACTGGCCTATAATTTCCAGCCTTCTGCCTACTACCCTTTTTAAATAACGGTGTTACATTAGCAGTTTTCCAATCTGCCAGGACCTCTCCTGAGTCCAGGGAATCTTGGAAAACTATCACCAAAGCATCCACAATCCCTACTGCCACTTCCCTCAAGACCCTAGGATGTAAGCCATCAGGTCCAAGGGATTTATCCGCTTTGAGTCCCATTATTTTACTGAGTACCATCTCCTGAGTGATTTTAATCGTATTTAGCTCCTCCCCCCGTAGAGCCCCCTGTTGGTCCAGTGTTGGGATATTCTTAGTGTCCTCTACCGTAAAGACTGAAACAAAATATTTGTTCAGCATTTTTGCCACCTCCCTGTTTCCCACCATGAATTTCCCGGTCTCATCCTCTAAGGGACCTACGTTTGCCTTCGCCACCCTTTTTTCTTTTTACATATAGGACAAGGTGAGGAGGAGTGAGTGGGAAGCAAGGTGAGGAGAGGGAGAAAAAGAAAGTGAAGGGTGAGACAGAAGAAAGGGCAAGGAGTGAATGTGTAGAGAGGGTGAGGACATTAAAGGGCAGTTGAGAGGACTAAGTCAGGAAGAGCTAAATGGGAGCAGAGAAACAGGGCAAGTGGTGAATGGGAGATGTTGAAACGGGAGAAGGAAAATTAGATGAGCATCAGGGTAATGAGGGCAATAGAGCATAACATTATTTCATTTTAATGGTTCCAAACAAACTATGCTAGGTCACATTGCTCGGTTTTGAAATTTCTTACATGATACTTGCAGTTTACAGTATTACTGCCTGTACTAGATATACTGTATTCGGCTATTTTTAATTAAAACAAAAATATTTTCGTCTTGATTCTTTGGCTTGTTTGATGACTTCAGTACAAGAACCTGAATGTACCTGATCCAGAGACTGTTCCTGGGACGGACCTGCTGCTCTTGATATTGCACAAGACTGGGTACAGGTGTCTCACTGCATTGCACCTTAGGTTTCATCATGCACTCTTGGTACAGGCCAGAGTAACATTTTACAAGGCCACTAAAGTCCCAGATGAATTCCAGACTGTTGCTGATTTAGCAGTTATTGCTGAGTCAGCAACAGATTCAAGTGTAAGTCCTGCAGATATTTATTGGCTATTTATAATATGCTTGATGCACAATTTTTTCCAACCTCATAATAAAAGCAAATTCCTTCTTAAAAATGGTTTAGCAATGCATTCCATTGTGCAAAATACATACATTGATTATTAGCATTCAATTGCAGATCATGAAATCTGTACATGGCTGAAAAATAAAAATTTCTCACACTGTTATGAGGTACTTCCAAACTACTTGAATGATATCGCCCTAATGAAAGTGGCTTTTGTTCTAAGTTTAAATTTTTTTTTAATTTCATGTTAACTGAAGAATGAAATGAGGGTAAGGTATCAACAAATGGAAAAGGATATCAAGTTGTACTGCAGCCAGCTAGATGCTGAACGGACTCGCTACAAACAAATGCAAGCTGATTTGCAGAAAGAACTACAATCTGCTTTCAATGAAAATACCAAGCTAATGTTGTTTCTGGATGGAAAAGTTCCCAAAGGTACTGTTACTGTAATATAGTACTTCACATTTACGGACCATGTTATATATTGTCATTAAACATCTTTAACCTGGATTTGAATCCAGCTCAGGTTGACAGGATGAATTTTTTGGTTTAGTTTGCAGTTCTGAAGAAGCATCTTGATTATTTGTTTCAAAAAATAACAGGTGCAAGTATCAGAAGTGGGATGTAGCTTTCCATCTCCTTTCCCAAATTCCTCACCTTAGAAAATATAACTTGACCTTCGCACTGGCTGGTAGCTTTTTTTTCCCTTCTCTAATTATTGCCTCAAGGCTAACTGGAAGGAGGAGATTTTAGTATCTGATTCTCGCCTTGTTTTCATGGCAATTTTTCTTTATGGTAAAGAAGCTTGTTTGCTTGTATTTGAGAATAAGTCAAAAAGCAACATGACTGCTATACATAGTGGAGTGGCTTGTATGATCCACTAATACATAATACTATGAATAGAGCTTGGCCTGCTTACAGTATTGTACCTTACAGAAAAAATGGGTGATTTGAGTCTCCCTGCCATTGGCCACTTGAGGCCAATCGAACTCAGCTATCAAGTGGGCCTCAATGGGTAGCCAATCACCCCTTACCTGAAACAAGCAGGGACATTCTTTCAATATTTAAATCGGGGTCCTATGCCAGTCGTAAGACCCTGATGTCATTTTAGTGTACCATGAGCGGGCATGCACATGCATGTTCTTCCCATTGGTACTAAGTGTTGAGTGGTTAAGCTTAAAAGAACACCTATAGGTTACTCAAGCACATAGATAAAACATTTGTAAAAGATTTTTGTGGGACCACGGGGTGCTGGAATGCTGCTCTTGAACTTAAAAAAAAAAATTGTCTGGCCCATTGTTTGCCTGCCTGCCCCCCACCCCTCAACGCACTACTTCTGGCTCAAATCCACAGAAGAGCTGCCTGTGAGAGCTGAAATTGGTTGGGCCGCAGACCAAGTCTGTCAGACGGGTAATGGGCTATCACTACCTGTTGAAATGAGTCACCTGAAAATTGTCTCCGTTGTGTTTGAGAAGTGGCTCATGTTCTGTCATGTGCAAGCGTTCATCTAGATTTTGATTTTTGTGTTGTCATTCAAGCTGGCCTGTTTTCTCTCGTGCTTTGCTTAGCTGAGACTTTGTGAAGTGTATGATATGCCCTTGAGCACAGCTCTTGCATGGCCCAAAGCAGGGTGAAATATATCTGGGGATTTAGTATGTAAGAAGCCAAAAACATGATGTGCAGGTACAAGAAACACCGGATGGCTGCATTGAATGTACTAGTTTTCCCTCAAAAATAAGATCGGCACAGCCCTTTTTGCATGTTTCCAATGTAACTGAAGCGGTAGATTAAAAAAACAGAAAATTCTTTCTGTTGGCCGCGCTCAGACTTTATTCCTCCAAAGGAAGGTATGCAGCTACCCTTGAAGCTCGGCTGCTTCCCTCCCTTTCCTTAGCTCACCAAGCCAAACTTCCCCTCAGGTTCCCCCCTACCCTAGCCCTGAACTTGCATCTTTCTCTAGTTTCTCTCCTATCTCCCCTCATGCCCTCACTGAGCTCATCTTGACCATGACACCCACCTCCTGCTCCCTTGACCCTATTCCCACCAAACTGCTGACCACCCAACTTCACTTCCTGGGCCCCAGGTTAGCTGATATTGTTAACAGTTCCCTTTCCTCGGGTACTGTCCCCCTCCCCTTCAAATCTTCCAGCATCACCCCCTCAAAAAAAACCTACCCTTGACCCCTCTGTCCTTGCAAACTACCGCCCCATCTCCAACCTCCCTTTCTTCTCTCAAGTCCTTGCACACGTTGTCACCTCCCAAATCCGTGCCCATCTTTCCTGGAACTCCGTGTTTGAATCCCTCCATCAGGTTTCTACCCCTGCCACAGCACAGAAATGGCCCTTATCAAAGTCACAAATGACATCCTATGTGACTGTGAACATGGTAAACTATCCATCCTCATCCTTCTCAACCTGTGTGCAGCCTTTGACACAGTTAACAACACCAAGCTCCTCCAACGCCTCTCCTCCAGTGTCCAGCTGGGTGGAACTGCACTACCTATCCAGTCGTAGCCAGAGAATCACCTATAATGGCTTCTCTTCCTGCTCCCGCACCATTACCTCTGGAATCCCCCAAGGATCTATCTTTGGCCCCCTCCTATTTTTCATCTACATGCTGCCCCTCAGCAATATCATCCGAAAACAGTCAGATTCCACATGTATGCTGATGACACCCAACTCTACCTCACCGCCACATCTCTCGACCCCTCCACTGTCATTTGCCACACAGCTTGTCCGACATCTAGTACTGGATGAGCAAAAATTTCCTCCAACTAAATATTGGGAAGACTGAAGCTGTCGTCCTTGGTCCCCGCCACAAACTCTGTTCCCTAGCCTCCAACTCCATCCCTCCCCTGGCCACTGTCTGAGGCTGAACCAGATTGTTCGCAAACTTGGCGTCCTATTTTATCCAGAGATGAGCTTCCGATCACACTCCTGCTTAATCACCTTGACCGCCTACTTCCACCTCTGTAACACCGCCCGTCTCCGCCCCTGCCTCAGCTTATCTGCTGCTGATACCCTCATCCATGCCTTTGTTACCTCTAGACTTGACCATTCCAATGCTCTCCCGACTTGCCTCCCGTCTTCTGCCCTCCATAAATTTGAGCTCATCCAAAACTCTTACTGCCCGTATCCTCACTCGCACCAAGTCCTGTTCTCCCATCATCTCTGTGCTACACTGGGTCCCGGTCTGGGAACGCCTCAATTTTTAAAATTCTCATCTTTGTTTTCAAATCCCTCCATGGCCTTGTCCCTCCCTATCTCTAACCTTCTCCAGCCCTACAACCCTCTGAGATCTGTGCACTCCTCCAATTCTTGCCTCTTGCACATCCCTGATTTTAATTGCTCCACCGTTGGCAGTGTGCCTTTAGCTGCCTGGGCCCTAAACTCAGGAATTCCCTCTCTAAACACCTCTACCTCTCTCCTTTTTAAGACGTTTTTGGTCACCTGTCCTAATACTTCCTTACGTGGCTCGGTGTCAGATTTTGTTAGTGCTCCTGTGAAGTGGGGCGTTTTACTACGTTAAAGGCACTATATCAATATAAGTTCATTTAAGAGGAATCAACATCCTGTTCCTGTTACTGAGCAGCATCTTGTTAAATGGATTGTGAAGCATTTTGCTAACTGGTTGTAGATTGTATTTTGCTTGATCATTAAGCAGATAGCAGATTACTAATCATTTAAACCATCAGTGCAGAAAAAATCTGACTCTTATTCTTTTGCGTGTCTGCGGGTAACAAACTCTTGCCCTGATTCCTTCACTCATTTAGAGTACTTTGCAAATGTTGTACCTATGTTTCATGGGTTTTAGTAAACTTCCTTTTGTTGTAAATTGAAGTATACTTTCCCGTTGCTGCTTTACCTAAGGAGGGGCGTTTCATGACTTAAATTGGCAAGATTGCATCTATTTCAGCTCTTAACCTCTCTTCCCCTCCGTTACAGGTTTAGGCTGAGCTTCTCCATATTGCTCAGTGTGAGTGAAGCCGCTCTAAATAATAGCAATTAAAGAACCATTTGTCTTTTGCTAAAGAGTATGACTAAACTCTACCCTTATTAGCATAGGAGAACCCATTTCATCCTTGTGTAGGCAGAGTTTACTCTCATTCTTTAGTGAACCCATTTTATAATCATTGTAAAGGTCTTTCACTTTTGCTGATTGGTGCCAAGTTGTCACGGCAGCGCAAGGCAGACTGGCGAAAGAAGCAAACCAGAAAGGGGGCAAGTTTTTTTTAAAAAAGCAAGTATTTGCAATGGCAGAAAGAAGTCTACACTATTCTGCTCCACTGAAACTGCTAGCTCATCAAAATTCTTGAGTCCCAGGACTCCCTTGATGCCTGTCTCTCTCCACCTCCCCCACTATCATAAAATTCAAATTAAAAGATTTATCTTGTTCCCAACAATACTAATCTGCATTGCTCAGAGAAGGAAGATAAAACATGAACCTACATCAGCTAGAGTATTTTTAAAGTTTGTAAATGCTGGTTTTGGAGGTTGTTCATCTGTTTGTTGACTGTCATCAGATTTTTTTTTTTAAATGTTAAAATTTTATGCTGGATCCATGTTTTGGAGAATCTACAAACTCTCGCAGTACAGAGCAGAGGTAGTAGGACTAACCTGAGTCAAAAGATTTTGGGGATCAGGGGAATTGTGAGCACGCAATACTCCCTCAAAACATTCACTTTAATCACTGGGTTACCAAGATTAAAAGGTTGATAGGAATTGTTTCTGTAATTTTCCTTCCCTCATTTGGGGTTTACAGTGCTGTACCATTCCCATCTGGATATTGACTTGTGTTCAGTGAGGGTGAAATACTAAAGGTGAAGGTCAAAATCAAACCATATGAAGCAAGATGAACCCATAATCATCTAAATCTTCACTGTGGGGGTAAAGGGAGGGGAAGGGTGATATTTACAGATAGCTGACCCTACTATATTTGTGTGTGCACATTACTTGTTGGGGATTAAAAAATCAGTCTCTAATATTGAAATCCATGTATATGAGTAGGTCTTAATTCTGTTTATACCCTTGTACTTTGAAAGTGTCAACCAGCATTTTAATACCATCATCTTTTTATGAATTTAGATTTATTGGATCGTGTTAATTTGGAAAAGAACATTGCTGATCTTAAGCAATGGTTGGATAAAGCAGAAAAAGAAAAGACTAGTCTACAGCAAGAAGCAGACCGTTTATCGCAATACAAGTTGTTACCTGAAAAAGTAGATGAATTAGCAAAACAGGTAATGAAAGCACAATGAGTACCTAGAAAGTAGAGAATACTTGACTTTTATGAATGTTATGACTCTTTGGAATTCTCTACCCCAGAGGACTGTGGATGCTGAGTCATTGAATATATTCAAGGCTGAGATAGATATATTTTTGCACTCTAGGGGAAATCAAGGGATACGGGGATCGAGCAGAAAAGTGGAGTTGAGGCCAAAGGTCAGCCATGATCTTATTGAATGGCAGAGCAGGCTCGAGGAGCCACATGGCCTACTTCTGCTCCTAATTCTTATGCTTCTATTTATATTGGAAAGAAAGGGCTTGTGCTTATATACCACCTTTCACACCCTCAAAAGACCCAAATGACCATTGAATTACTTTTGAAGTGCAGTGACTGTTACGTAGGCAAATTTTAGAACAGCTTCCAATTGTGCCATTTCCCTTTATTGCCCAGTCACCCTGTTAGAAACTTAGAAAATCTCAAGCCTGTCGCAGATGACATTATTTATTCCATTCTTATCCTTTTTAAGTTGTTTTTCTAGAACCTTGTCAGAGCAATATAGTTTCTCCTACTCTTGTGAAGTAGTTAGTTAAGAGTCCTAATTTTTCCTTTTTCATTTTGGCACAGCGGTTTTACAATTAAAAAGTTCTTGCAATCATTTTCATTGTGCAGTTTCTGGGTTTACTTTTTGAGAGTTAGTTGGCTATTGTTTTTATACCCAGTGGAGTTATATGCTTTGGTTGATGCCCATATTAGGTTGTAGTTTTGGTCATACTGTGCACTTACAACTGTAGCCTGCAATTTTGCAGATTTCACAGCCTGTTCATTTGTATTAAAAGCTCGCAGGACTGTTTTCTTGAAAAAATTGAAACTAATCTGATGTCAGTAGATTAGTTCTCTTAACACACTCTTCTCCCTTTAGTCAGACCTTGAAATTGGGAATTGAGTGCAAAATTGAGAAGCATAAAACATTCCAAGTTGAGGTGGAAATTTGTGAGGGGCAAGTGTAAAGATTGGGCTACACCAAGAGAACTGCAAAGCCAAATTACAAACTACTTTGTGTAGCTAGAGAGAAGTCTTGTTGTAAACTTCTATGATTCTTGTTGTAAACTTCTATGATTCTATGCCAAGTGCAGGCAATTGGGACTAGCTTAGTGGTATAAACTGGGCGACATGGACATGTTGGGCCAAAGGGCCTGTTTCCATGTTGTAAACCTCTATGATTCTAAGTCTGTTCTGTGTCCAAAGATCGTACTCTGGCTCAAGCCCTAAAGCTTCACTTGACACACTTGCTTCCAACCCATGCATTGCTGCAACTAAATCTTCAGTTCATTGCAGTAAAGATTTATCAAATGTTTTAGGTATGATCAACCTGGGCATGTTTCAATTAGTTACTCCATATCTTTCAAATACATATCTGCCACCTTCAACACCTAAGATTGGAAGTTCTTGCAGTTGGACAATTCAGTCTCTTTTGGCTGTGTGCCTAAAAAGGGAGATTTCCCCCCGCTGCCCCCCAAAATCATTTATTGAGATGACAAAAGGGTAGAGTGAAGGAGAACTCATAATGTTCTATGACTTCCACTGTTGGATGACAACAGTCATAAATCATACAGGGTAAAATAAAGGAAAACTATACCTTAAAATTAAGGTTTACTTGCTGTAAGTTTTGTCACATTTAATGTGCTACAGCTTGTATTTATATTTAGATAGTGCTTTTTAGAAAAGCGCCATGGTACATGATATTGGGAGAGATGGTCAACCTAGCAGGAAGTAGGAGAGAAGTGAATAGGTGACATAATCCATGATCGAAAAGGTAAGTTATGAGCAGTCTCTTGAAACTGGGGAAGAGGTGGTGAGGCAAAAGGGTTTGGGAGGAGAATTCCAGAATGCAGAGACATGATGGCTAAAAGCTCAGGTACTGATGGAGCAAAGGTGGGGGCATTGCACAATAGGCCACGCTCAGGCCAGTAGTGGTTGCGACCTACTACATACGGCTGGTGAAGATGAGAATTTTTACCTAAAGTGTGCTGGGGAGCAGGGAGCTAGTGTGCATTGTTGGGAGAAAGTTAACTGTCCTTGCCTTGAATATGCTTCTAGGTTTTAGAGCTAACAGAAGAACTGAATGGTGTTGCTTCCGAACGTGATAATTTGCTGGTAGGCAGAGAAGAAAATGTTGAACAACTTAAGAACTTGCGGGGAGAAATGTCGGCTATGGTCCAGGATCGGAACAAATTCCAGGAAGTTCTGGACAGCCTTCGATCTGAGAGGGATCTTCAGGAAAATCTGAAAACTGGGCAGCAGGTAATTTTTAAAAAATATCTGGTTGGATCATTAATCTTTAAAGTGAAGTCCCTGGGTATTTTTTAAAGCTCAGTAAGAATAATGTGATATATTTGGTCACCAGTAGAAATCCTCTTGCATTCTTTTTCGAGTTGTTTTTCCTTTCAACAGAACAGACCTATTCTGATAGAAGAAATGACCTCAAACAATGAATGTTTGCCATTTCAATTAAAAATTAAAATGCTAAAGGCATTCCCATCATTGCCCTGCTTTCTTCTCTCCTCTCTAGTGAACTCAGTTGTCAAATGATATAGCTCCTTAGTTGCCGAGTTTTCTTAATCTGAAGCTTGATGTTTAAATTTTCTTCCTTCTGCCTGCCATATAAGCCAAGATATGAAAATGGATTATCGTTAGCAGCTTTTTGCCCACAGATTCCAGGAATGGGGTAGATTCTTTTAGCGTATGCTAAATATTTAATGGATTATCATAAAGGGGGGCCAATTGTGGTTCCATAATTCACAAATGAAAGATCAGCCAGCACTGAATTTAAGGGGTCAATGCGAAATGCATATTGACATGGTAATGTCACCTTACCGGCAGGCAAGGTAAGTTCAAACATCGAAAAGCAGTTATTTGTTCTGCAGCATTTTCTTTAGACATGACTGAAATTCATTGCCTGTGTGCTTTCTACAGAATGAAATGCAGTGTAGAGTGGAGAATCTTGAAAAGGAATTAGATCTGTACTCCACACAGCTTGCAGAAGAGAAGGCTAAATGTGCACAACTGCAGCATGATATTGAAGATAAAGAAAGACAAGTTAAAGAGCAAGAGCAGCAATTGATGCAGGATCTTGAGAAACAGAAGGAAATGGGTGAGATTAATGAGACATTTTTTGTCTGAGCTCAAATACAAGACTAAGTTATGAATACTTTTAAATGATATCTACTGTTTTCAAACTAAATCATTACACAGAATTATTTTAATGCATTAAAAGTAATAATTTGAAACATTTTCTTCCATGTTGTTTTAACCTTTGCCAAAGGCCTAAGCTCATTTTATAATTAGGATTTTTTTTAAAAAATGCTCTCAAGCAGGGGTTCTCAAACTTTGAGTGCCCCAGCCTCTGAGAAACACCATGATATCTCCCTAGCCATTTTATTTGATTCCAAATTTAAGATCATGTCAGTGACAGGATTACAATTCCTGTATTTAGCACACATTGCCATTTTTAAATGTAATCAGTGATCAAATTTGTGCTTATCTTTGGTCAACAGACATGCATCACTCTACCTATTTGAATACAAAAATATATCCAGTGAATAGCTACATTTTTCATTTTAAACTTTCCATATCTTCTTTGTTCTGCAATTATTGCTATGTTCTTTTAATTATACATGTCCAAATGATTCTTCCTTGTAAACTGTCCTAAGCTACAATTTAATTTATAATGCGACTGATTTGGATTGCATTGAGAACTGTAGGTTAGTAAGTGAAAAAAAATCTCTAATTGGTATCTTGACTTCATAAGTCAAAAGAAAGAAATGAATTGGAAATTGCAGTCACTCAGTAGTCACTGTGATTCCCTGTCAATCCTGGTGCCTGCTCAGTCCTCACATGAACTGTTCTACTCTGGCACTATTTGAAGCTGCAGGATTGCAATTGTCACTTGAGCAGAAGCTTATCAGTCACTGGACCACAATTATTAGAGGAAGCCGCTGGCTTCCAAGTTTCCCAGGGACCCACCTGTGTGCCTGTGGGCGACCCGAAACCGGAAGTTCCACTGGCAGCTAAAGCCGGTGGGATGACAGTTAGAGCCAAATGTACTTCATTGAAGTACTGAAGGCACTTTACCTGTGACCGAGTAAGTGATTAGAAAGATTTTTAACTTACCTGGGCGGCTTGCCCACTGCTTCTGATTCTGGTTGAACGGCCGGATCAGGGAGAGAGAAACTAAATAAATTAAATTTAAAAAGAAATGCAATGACGTTAAAACACTAAATGCACCTACCTTTTGAAACCTGTTCCGATATCTGATGTCTCTCTCTTCACCATCCCGATGTTCCCCCGATCGCCCGTTAATGTTAATCATCAGCAATCAACGTGCGATCGCGTATGGAATGGTATGTTTTGTTCATGTGGGTTTGCCACGCGCCCAATCGCACCTGCCTCCCTGCTAATATCGGGGCCATAGTGTCAGGTCACTGTGCCTCTTAGACAAGTTCACACTCACAAGAGGAATACTTCACAGTTTAAGTACCAGTACTCGAGTGTGAACCTATAGTGGACACATTTTATGGACCTGCAGCAATAATTATTGGTTGAAACCTGTTGTCTCATTAGATAAATGCAGATCCTGGTAGGAAGGAGTGCTCTGTTTAGAACATAGGTATAAATGTAATATCTTAACTCCATACCAGAAGTTTGAGCTCATAATCTGACAGTCCAGTATAGGAATGAGGGAGTGCTGCATTGTCAGCAGTACTTTCCTTGTGGATGAACCCCATGTGCCAGCACTAGTGGTTCAGGTGAACATTGAAGTCCAGATCCAAGTCTCTGGGCTCTGAGGAAAATGCATGGCTGGAAATGGAGACTGGTATCTCCCTACTGAACCCCCAGCACAGTTTATCATTTATAAACCTTCAGAGGCTAATGCTAGCCAGAGATGCTCGTTGGTGCGATAATCTTCTTACTCTGGAAAGACGTTTGTTCCTCCCAGAAGCTGGTCCTATCAACCCTCTCTGTAATCTAGTGCAATAGGGAGCTCCTACAAAGACTCATTTGGGTTGATTTAGAGCCTGACGAGAAGATATGACTAGTTCATTGACAAATTTCACCTCTCCCAGTAGCTATATCCTAGCATTATCTCTAGAATTAACAATACAATACAGACTCGAGTTAGCTTAAACCACCCAGCCTCTTCCTTAGAACCCTTCTTCTGCTTCCCAACAGTCTCCCACAGATACATCTCAACTATGTACATCATACTCACCTTCATGATGAAATCTGAGGGAAGCCTGGGAACCAGTACGAGGAGGAGGCGTGGTGGATGGTGTGGAGGTAGTCCCTCGCCGTCACCACCTGTAGCAAAACGCAGGGACCAACTTGAGACCATAAATTGCAAATACCACACAGCACAGAAGCGCCACACAATTCACCCCTCAATGCCAGATAATTGCTGGAGGTGCTGTGGCCTGAAACTCGCCATTCTACATGTATTCTAGTCATGCCTCACCCCTGCATTGTTCTGGACAATGGCTTTGAAGACCAGAAGAATCATGGCCTGTCCTGCAATTCCAGCAGACCTTCCTGAGTGCTTGCTGGGCCTACCCACTGGTGAGTGAGGGCCCCCGCTATAAGCAATCTAGCACAGCTTTAACTACGAGGTGTAACTAGGTGCATTCTTCCCTTGGTTGTGGAAAGGACTGCACTCCTGCACAAACATATTGCTGAAGCACATGTAGGGTATATCCCATTCGGAGTGATGAGTAGCCTGCACCTGGAAATACCAAGTGGTTTGGGGCCAGTTGTGGAGGCTCACATGGCACAAACTCTCCACTCCACTTCCAGCACAGTGACCCACCCACTGACATGACGATTACTAGTAAGCAAGCTATCTCTTCTCTTTTCCTCCCTCTCCCCACCCCACCCCCCCCGCCCCCCCCACTTTAGTTCCCAGATCCAAATAAATACCGGAGACCAATAACAAACAATTAGCTGTAACCCCTAGACCCGTGTTGCTCCCAGTCATGAGAAACCTGATGGTATCAATGTAATACTCCTGCAGGCACATGCCATCAAAAAAAATCCAAAGACTTCATAACATTTTTGTGAATGTAAACTGTTGAACTGAAAAAAAAGCAGGGAACTTTCCCAAAGTCCTCTTTCTTCCGCCAACCAACACCACCAAAGCAGATTAAGTGGACGTTCATCTCGTTACTTTTGAGATTCTGCTGTGCTCACAGTGGCTGCCCCATACCTGCACTGCAAAGTAGTTCATTGCATGTGAATAGCTTTGACCTATGAGATGAGGTGCGATATAAATGCAAGCCTTCATTTTCTCTTTTTAATAAAGTGTTATTAAATAGAACTTTAAATGAAAGTAGCATTACTGAGGATGGAATGAAGTTGGTAGTTGCAGTTGTGTTGATAGGTTTGTGAATTGGCATAGCTTAGTTTCCAAGCACTGACTTTATTAGTTGATTTTTAGGTTTTTGCCTTCAGGAGATTATTGGTGTCAGGCATGTATTTTTAGCATGTTTTTTCCCTGTACAAAACTGTGATTAACAAATGACAGTCAATTCAGAAGTTGAACAAAGTAGTGCATGGTATATAGCGATAAATCTTTACATTGTTTGGAAATGTAATTTGTTACAACTTATTTTTCTCATTAGATGATCAATATTCTAAAGCTTCAGAAAATCTTAAACTACTTAATGAAATGAAAGAAGAGATGGTGATTAAATTGCAAGTCCTAACTAAAGCCAATGAAGAACTGACAATGTCACAATCCAAGTCTCATCAAAAGGTTAGTTTACTTGAACAACTTTAGTTTGCTGTGTGTTTTCCCATATGTTTCATGATATAAATATCCTAAAATTGTGATTCTATTTAATGACCGTGTTGGTTTTGGTTGATCTTAAATTTCTGGTATACTGGTATTTCATCTCCTGTTCAAATGGGCATAGTGCATAAAAGTGACGTCCATCTCCTGTCTGGGGGTGTAGTGACTAAAGTTTTATATCAGCTAATGTATTTAATGACCATTTTTAAACAAAAGTGCAGAACTATTTTGCCTCAATCAAATTATAAAATCCCAGTGGCACTGGTGCAGTAATATTGTCTATACCCTTTCCTTTGCAAAATGGATACACCACAGGAAATGCAATGCAGGGGGAGTAGAATATCTAAAATGCACATTACAGTGAATGGAAAGTGCTTTTATTTCTGGTTCAATTTTCCACTCTGCACAATGAGGTGAAGGTATACTAGAGATCAGATCACCATCCACTTCTCTCACCTCATTGGCTGCAATATGTATGGTTAGGTCTGATGTAAGTGAAAGCTCTCAATATTCTGTCCCAAAAATGCATTTTAATCTTAATCTGAGGCTCATTTACCAATGAGCCAAGATGATATTTCTATTTACTGCAGTAGCCATCCTCATGGCCTCAGAATTAATTTACAAATCTAGCACCAAATGGGGTTGCATTATGCTGAAGTTTTGCTGTTAATTTAAGACCACTTAGAACTGCATTGAGACTGCCAAGACTCCTTTCATATAACACCCTTAGACTGCAGAGGGAGGAGAGTACTGTTCCTTCTATCTTGCCTGGATACCACCTCAGCTGAAGGAATAGTGTGCTAAACTCTGGCCCCACCCCCAATAGTTAGTATGTTGTAATCCAATTAAAGTTTACCTTTTTTAAAAAAAAAATGTTGATTTGACTGGCTCCCCTTCATGTCTCCTGTATATAATGATTATGCAACCACTTGCATTTATATAGTACGTTTAACATTAGTGAGAAGTCCCACAGCACTTCACAGGAGTATAATTAGACAAAAATTGACACCGAGCCAAAGAAGGTGACATTAGAACAGGTGACCAAAAGCTTGGTCAAAAAGGTTGGTCTTGAGGAACGTCTTGAAGGAGGAGAGGCAGAGATTTGGGGAGGGAATTCCAGATCTTGTGTCCTAGATAACTGAAGGCATGGATAATTAGACCAGGGTGTGCAAATGTGATTGTCTCCATTTTCAAGTCTTACATTGTGGCCTTATTTTTATATAATACTTGATTTAATATATTTAAATAGCAAAACGTGCACAAGTTGAGATATAGAAGTAGTTAGTTGCAGCATAGCAATTTTCCTGCAGTACAGGCTAGGGAGCTGGGAGATGCAAAGCTGAGACACTACAACCACCACTGTTTGGTGTAAGGGAATGAAAATGAATAACTACATCCTTGGTGTGCGAACACATACTGTAATAAACTTTGAGGTACAGTTTCTTTTCTGTTTACCAACTCCAAAGGATTTTCATATGGCAGTATCAACACTAATGTGCATAAGTGAATCTCTAAGTGAATAACTGCAGTAATAAACTACTTCTGTTGCCAAATATTTAGGAAGTGGAATGTGAAGTTGGATATGCAATTTGTGACCAGGAAGAAGGACCTTTGAATATGAGCATTGTGGCTGAAACAACTAACCAAGAGCTTGAGACAGAGGATCTAACAGAACAGCGTCTCTTACTTCAGAAAAACTTTGAGTCACTCAGTAGTGAAAAGGAGGAGCTGCAACAAGAATTGACGAGCCTTAGAACTGAGAGGGAACAGTTGAAGTGTGATCTTCAAGATAATATTGAAATGGTAATTTTAAAGATGTTTCCCGTTTTACCATTAACTTAATTGCCTTGGAGTTTTAGTTAAGCAAAAAGATATAATTTAATAGCCCAGTGATCCATCTGGGGTAATTGATGGAACAGTGCTTCTCAAGAAGTTTATACTTTCCAAAATTTTACACTCCAATTCCATACTTTATAATACCCCAACCTGCTAATTTGTCCTCAGTTTTTGACAGCACTATATGATTTTGTAACTAAGTCTGAATTGCTGGGTGGTTTTCTGAAGTTTAACTAGCAGTTTTGATCCTTCATTCTGAATCAGCTGGTTTGTTCCATTGTATAAATTTTTGTGAGATCGATTTAGATATAGAAAATGTTCATATTTCTTGGGATATGCACCAGTGTCTTTCTGACCACTGTCTTTTGTTAATTGGATATGTGTAACAATTTGGCCTCAAACTCCACACCAGAGTTATTACAAGTAAAGGGTTTAAAACAGGAAAACTTTTTTTTAAAAATGGTGCTTAACCAGAATGAAAGGCAATATGACTCCCTGCTTGAGGGAAAAGTTGATTTGAAAGATTTATAGGATATCCAAACCAGCTGAATTTACCTCTGAAAAATAACTTGTTGGTTTTGTACTCCTTCCATAACTGTTCTTACAAATGTAAAGAATCTTACAACACCAGGTTATAGTCCCAACAATTTTATTTGAAAATCAAATAAAATTGTTGGACTATAACCTGGTGTTGTAAGATTCTTTACATTTGTCAACCCCAGTCCATCACCAGCATCTCCACATCATGTTCTTACAAAGGGTAATTGACTTATTAGACTTTTCAGACTTGCTTTGTATATGTACATATTCTTGGAAGCAAACTGCTTAGTCTTGCCATTAATTGCAATTTCACTAGTCCACCAGTATTTCAAACAAACTATTCCAGTCTGACTTTTGTTTGGCAGGTTGGTACTTTTTGGTTTCCACTGAAATGCCTCTTACAGAATGGTTTTGTCTGTATGTGAACAGGTGTACAAACTATTTAAGTTTTATAACTGACATCTATTTGCAATCTCCCAGTCTGCTGGCATTTAAGTCAGCTGTGAGACTGCTGTCCTGGTTAACCAGATTGAACCATCTCACTAACACTGGTCAGTCCATATGAAGCCATTGTGAGTCATGCTTATTTCAATTTGTAATCGCAATCGACCCTTTAACCTCATGTCCACAGCAAAAGAGTAGTTCCCATAAGCATTTCCTTATCTCCTACGGACTGAAACTTGCAATATTAGGTTTGACATGAATTGGTTAGTGTACCACCAGACTGACTATCTTGTGTGATATTTCACACCAGAGACTACATATTACCATGTTCTTTGCATTTAAAACGGTGGTAATTATCACATTGTCTGAATGTGTTGTTTGGGCTAGAATTAAGAATCAAATTTATTTATAAATGAGATGAAGAAATAGAATGTGCACAGCAATACAATGCTTACTGCATAAGTTGTTTCAGACAAAATGCTGAATCTTTATAAGGTGATTCTAGTTAACTTTTGAACTGAGTCGTTAATGAAACATTAAGAGCACAAATGACGCTATGGAGCCTCACTCTGCCTCTGCCGAAAATAGGCCAACTCAACTCTTCAGCTCTCAAAGGGAAATTACTTTTGCTTTACATGCTTAAATCTAAATGATTGGGTTGAGTAGCGTAGCAGCAGGGCTGGTCGACACCCACCAGATAAAATTAAAACTCCAGTGGCTAATGTTGTCAAGATTTGCTCTACATTCCACTTCTAAAGTAGCCATATATCTTGACTTCTCCAATAATTATATCTGAAATTCACTTGTAGACTGATTCATTTACAAGGTGGGTATTAATATCAAATTGGAGTTAACCCACTCTGAGATTATGGTGGATAGACAAATGTTACAAACCTACTTTGTGTACGGTGTTTTTTTGAAAGTATTGAAAGAATTAACACAACATAAGCATGCTGTAGATTTATCTTCCCATTTCTGCCCTTGTCCCTCATTGTTTATTAACCCAAATTTGAGGGTGCCTGGATGATCAATTTGACAGTCTGTTTTGTTAACCATTGAAACACAGCCTACATGCAAAGAACTAAGGACTATCTAGTGTTTTATGGAATTGGGAGAAGGCAGGTGTCAGGTAAATCATGAGCACAGAATGTAAAACTCAAGAAGCACCATTCCAACAATTTTCCCATTACTGGATGGTGAATATAAATAAACTATCTGGAGAATAAACTAATTTTGGAGAGTACCAACCTTTTGGTTTTGTTACTATACCTTCAGTGAGTGGCTTTGTTGTGTACACATGATGTTGTCAAATAGCGTACTAACTGTTACTGATTTCTTGGGTTCTTGATTATAAAGAAATGAACCTAGGTCTACTAATTATGTAATTAAAGTACTTTTTTATATATATATATACATATAGTGTATAGAGAACCAGGCAGAATTGAGAAATCTACAAGAAAAACTAAAACTGAATCAATGCGCAGGGATGGAACTAGAGAAAAGGCTGACTGAAAAGGAGCACTTAGTAAATGAAGAGAAGGAAAAGGTAGGAGAAGTTTTGTACACGTCTGCTCTTGCCACAGGTACATAGAAATAGAAATGACAACACAGAAACGGGCCATTTGGCCCAATCAGCCTCCAAACAACCAATAGTCGTAATCCTCTGTGCCTACCCTGTTCCCATATCCCTTTTTCCTTCAACCACCTATCTAACTTCTTAAATGTTGACATGATCTCTGCTTCAATCACAAATTCTGGTACTGAATTCCACAGTCTCTCAACCCTTTTTTTAAAAAAAAAGTTTCTCCTGCTCTCTGCCCTAAATCTTGTATCCATGTCTTCTTATTCTAGAACCCTCAATCACTGGAAGCAGTCCATTTCTATTTACTCTGTCCCATCCCTTCATAATTTTAAACACCTCTATCAAATCACCCTTTAATCTCCTGTTTTAACAAATTTAAAAACCCAATTTTCAAGTTTTCTTATTTGTCTTTCCACATACCAGGCAGCATCCTAGAGAACTTGCACTGTACTCTCTCTTGCCTCAACGTTCTTCCTATGGTGCGGAGCCCAAAACTGTATACAGTACTCCAACGTGGTCTTACTAAGGTTTTATGTAGATTCACCATTACATCATGACTTATATTCTATGCCTTTTCCTGTAAAATGCAGCATTCCATTAGCTTTCATTGTGACATTATATACTTGAGTTGCTGCTTTTGATGTCTTCTCAGAATTGGAAGGATGTGGCCACTTAAAAGGGTAAACTTCTTCCAACCATCTAAGTTTCCTACAGATCTCAAGTTGATTTTATGCACAATCTTAATGTGTTAATTGTGTTATTTTAATTACCTCATTACTTGTGTTACCAGACAAAATTCTGTAATTTAAAAAAAAAATTCATTCTCTGAACGTGGGCTTTGCTGGCAAGGCCGGCATTTATTGCTCATCCCTAGTTGCCCTGAGTAGCAGTTTGATACTGCAGAGGGCAGTATCAGTTAAGAATCAACCGCGTTAGTGTTTGACTGGATTTGCACCGGGTAAGGATGAGCATCAAAGAGCCGATTCTGTCCTCACCCGATGTCTACGCGTGTACAGTTTTCATCAGGTGTCACTGTAAAGCAATCATCATGAGATCACTGTTTAATTTTCTCTCTTTCTGTTCCTTCCCCTTGTCTGATTAAGAGTCCAATTGTAGCTGCTTCCTCTCCTGAGAGCAGGTAACTTGGCATAGACTAGAGGTCAAACTGGATCCTTCCTGATCTGCATTGCTCAGTTCCATAATAGATAATGCCCTGACCAACTGAGCATCTTCCTCGTGCTTCACATGATCAGCCCGGATCAAAGGCTACTCAATTCAATTTTAACCAGCTTAGTTCAGGCAACCTACACCACAGTGCCTAATAATCACTGGATCTCAGTCAATGAGGGGGCCCACCTTGAGAGAAACAGTGCCTTTAGCACCTTTTCAAACTATTCTGGACATAATGAACAAGCTGAAGTTTCACGTAATCTGGTTGGCCATATATCAATTTGAAGAGAAGGCTAAGAGGGCGGTGAATATTCAGTGGCACTCCTCAGATCAGCCCCATGGCCACATCATACAACACAAGGCTCCAGGATTTCTATTCCTGAACGATGCCTGTGGGAACTGGTGGGGCTTATCAAATCACATTCATTTAAAAAAAAAATTCATCAAAATGCAGCTAACTTTCATATCTTCAGTTTACTTTTTTTTAAAAAATCAATTCTTTGGTGGAGGCTGATTATAAAGTGAGCTGATGTAAAGTAGTATTTCATGTGAAAATTTCTGCCAATCTCCCACATGGACAATTGGTACATCAGGATAATCTCATGCAAAGGTGAGGAGGACTGTATCCCCGGTAAATGTAATCTTGCAATATGGTTTCATTAGGCACAAGGGCTAACTGAGGAACTCCACAATGTGGTGTCTCAATGTGACCTGCTGAAGAGTGAGATCAAAGAGTTGAGGGCTCATGTTTCTAAAGAACAAAACACAAAAGTTCTAGAAGAGGAATTCAACCAGCGCCTCCAGCAACTTGAGGATGAAAAATCATCCATAGTAAAGGAGAAGGATGATCTCCAGGAGATACTGGAGAGTATCATTTTACAAAGGGATGAAATGCAGAGCACCCTGCAAGAAAACACTGAGCTGGTGAGTTATAAATTCTTAATGACTAGAGGGGTAAATATAACTGGCCGGATTTTGCTCTGAGCGGCAAATGAACGGCATCTGCTGCTTGTTAGACATGCACTGGCCCGTAGACTTATCATGGGCTTTTGCACTGCAAGTTCCTCTTATCGGGTCCTCAATCCAGCGCAGCGCCCTCTCCTGGGACCTGTGTGACTGGGGCAAACTGCTGTGTATCCCTTTAACCAATCAGATTGAAGCATGTTAATAAGCCAGGCAGACACAGTAACCAGGATGTGTAAGTTGGAATAGTGAATTCAATGTCAAATCAGTTACAGAAAGTGGAAAAAAAAGAGGGTGAGAAATATTGAATTAAAAGGCAGATAAGAGACAGAAAGAAAAAATTAAGATGTCAAAATTATTTTTAAATGTTCAACAATTAAAATGTGAGGATTGAGACTCCACACTTGTAAAAGTAAATTTTCAGTGCCAGAGAGGTTGTTTGGGAGTCATTAAGATTTTCCACTACGTTAAATGTTTGCTTAGACTTGTATTTTAAAAAAAAAATTTGATGTGACTGTTTTCTGGCATGATTACGTAGCTTCCACCCGGACAGTAGAGTAACTTCGCCCTGTCGCATTTACTTCAACGGTGAATTCTTGCGCAGCTTACGAAGGAGCAGGGCACCTGGTACAGCAATGTCTAGATTTCCGCGTTTAACTGCATCATGTGCAGTCGCCAGAAGTTGCTGTACAATTTGCACTGAAATAATGGTGAGTGCCTTAGACTCGCAGTTATTTTTAGAGTAAAATCTCTCCCAATAGCTTGTTATGATGGGGTCCTTGTATCCTCACTGAATTTATTAGCCACATTTACTGCAGTATGGCTTCCGCTGTGTACAGGATAACTTGATGAAAATGTGGAGGAAGACTTTACCAAGGTGTGCTATCTGGCAGTACAGTTCCAACAGTAATTTTTAATGTTTTTATTAGATGCAAGAGCAAACTGAGGAACTCCACCGTGTGGTGTCTCAGCGTGACGTACTGCTTGGTGAGATCGAAGAGCTGAGGGCTCATGTTTCTAAAGAGCAGGACACTGACATTCCATTAGAGAAATTCAACCAGCAACTAGAGGATGAAAAATCAACCATAGTAAAGGGGAAGAAGGAGCTCCAGGAGATACTGGAGAGTGTCAAAACACGGAAGGACAACGAGAAGGGCACCCTGCAAGAGAATACTGAGATGGTGAGTTCAAATTCTTAAATTCAGCGAGGATACAAGGACCCCTTCACGACAAAAATTATATTTCCCCTTTAGTTATTAGCCAGATTTACTGCTGTATAGCTTCAGGAAAACCTCTTGAAAATGTGGAGGAAGACTTTACCCCAAGTTATACTATCTAGCAATACGGTTCCATCTGTAATATATTTAATGTTTCTATTAGATACAAGAGGGAACTGAGGAACTCCACTGTGTGGTGTCTCAGCATGACGTGCTGTTCAGTGAGATCAAAGAGTTGAAAGCTCCTGCTTCCAAAGAACAGAGCATGGAAATTCAGGAGGAGAAATTCAACCAGCGCCTCCGGCAACTAGAGGATGAAAAATTGTCCATGGAGAAGGAGGAGATACTAGAGAGTATTAAAGCACAGAGGGACGAAGTGAAGAGCAACCAGCAGGAAAACACTGAGATGGTGAGTGTTTCAAATTTGGGTTTGTAGCAGATATCTACTTGGGTTCAGTGGCGTCAGTTGTTCCCTTTTAATTGATCTGGTTGCCTGCTTGTTATGCAAGTTGAGTCCCAGTGTTTTAGATTTACTAGTGTGCTACAGGGTCCTAGGAGTGCAACAATGAAACTCCTTTGTGTTCTGGACCAGTCTCTGTCCCTTATGCACAGAATGGTTACAGCACAGAAGGAGACCATTTGGCCCGTCGAGCCCATGCCGTCTTTGTAAGAGCAATCCAGATAGTCCCATTCCCCCGCTCGTTCCCTGTAGCCCTGCAAATTTTTTCCCTTCAAGTATTTATCCAATTCCTTTTTTGAATGCCATGATTGAATCTGCTTCAACTACCCTTTCAGGCAGTGCATTCCAGATCATAACTACTCGCTGTGTTTTTAAAAAAAGCTTTTCTCATTTTACCTTTGGTTCTTTTGCCAATCACTTAAATCCATGTCCTCTGGTTCTCAACCCTTCTGCCAACCCTTTGGCCTACTCCTGCTCCTATCTCTTATGGTCAATGGGAACAGTTTCTCTTTATTTACTTTATATAAACCCTTCATGATTTTGAACACTTCTATCAAATCTCCTCTTAACCTGTGTACTCCTTCAGTCTTTCTGAAGGCGGATTGAGTTAACGTTGGGCAAGATGGCATTCTGTTCAATTCATAATCAGCTTTACTCTATAGTAGGCAAAACATATTGAATATGGAGTATTGGGAGAAATACTTTGTGTCATCAGTATAATTTCTGATTGCGTCAATTGCGAAAATAAAGAACACATGTAGATTAGCCCATTTCAGTGGGTCCTTTTACTTATTGTAAAAGCATTAACTCTTTCCTTTCGTGATGGAGTCCAGAACAAGGGGGCATAATCTTAATTAGAACTAGGCTGTTCAGGGGTGATGTCAGAAAGCACTTCACACATAGGCTACTCTTTTCCCCCCGAAAAGCTATTGAGGCTAGGTCAATAGAAAATTTCAAAACTGGGATTGATAGATTTTTGTTAGGCAAGGGTATTGAGAGTTAGGGAACCAAGGTGGGTAGATGCAGTTAAGATACAGATCAGCCATGATCTCATTGAATGGTGGAACAGGCTCGAGGGGCTGAATGGCCTATGTTCCTATGTTTCTTCCTGTGTCCCACAAAAAAATCAAAAAAACTGTTTCCAACACCAAGCTGCAAAGTATCTTTGAGTAACCAGATATGATCAATGATCTCTCATTTTTTTCAGTCTCTGAGAAACAACTTCCCATCTCACATTAACACCATTGTCTGTCTACTAATTCCTGGCCTTTGGCAGCTAACCCTTTCAGGCAAGCTTTTGCTTTTTTTTAAAAAAAAGCACTACTAAACATAGCTCATGTCCAAGTCTTTTCAGTGGGGGAAAAATTGGCTAAAATATCCTGAACTGACAGTAATTTATAAATTGTTAAATTCTAGGAAGAAAAATTCAATGGCTTGTCTTAATGGGGACATTTACTATAGTATGGCCTGCTGGTGTGTACAGAATAACCTCATGAAAAAGTGGCAGAAGACTTTACCAATGTATGGATCCAGCAGTGTGTTCCATTTGTAATTTTTAATGTTTCTATTAAATGCAGGAGCGAGCTGAGGAACTCCACCGTGTTGTGTCTCAGCGTGACATACTGCTCAGTGAGGTCGAAAACTTGAGAGCTTGTGTTTCCAAAGAACAAAACACAGAAATTCAGGAGGAGGAATTCAACCAGCGCCTCCAGCAACTTGAGGATGAAAAATCATCCATAGTAAAGGAGAAGGATGATCTCCAGGAGATACTGGAAAATGTCAAAGTACAAAGGGACGAAATGCAAAGCACCCTGCAAGAAAACGCTGAGATGGTGAGTTATAAATTCTTAACAACTAGAGGGGTAAATATAATAGCTCATAATTGGGCCCTTGTATCTTCATTGAATTTACTAACCAGATTTACTGCAGTATGGGTACCACGGAGTGTGTAAAGGAGAGCATCATGAAAATGTGGAGGAAGACGTTACCAAGCTATGCTATCTGGCAGTATGGTTCCATTTGTAATTTTTAACGTTTCTATTAGATGCAAGAGCGAACTGAGGAACTTCATCGTGTGGTGTCTCAGCGTGACGTACTGCTTGGTGAGATTGAAGAACTGAGAGCTCATGTTTTCAAAGAGCAGAGCACAGATATTCTGCAAGAGAAATTCAACCAGCACCTCCAGCAACTAGAGGATGAAAAATCAACCCTAGTAAAGGAGAAGGAGGAGCTCCAGAAGACACTTGATCGTTTCAAAGCACAGTGGGACGACATGAAGAGCACCCTGCAAGAAAACACTGAGGTGGTGAGGAAAGGTTTTTTTAAAAAACGAAGTACAATATTTTGCTATAAAGCAGGCTTTTTATCCTTAATGAATTCATTAGTCAGTTGTATACCTTAGGCATACTACAGCATGGACTTGCTGAAGAGTGAGATCAAAGAAATTGAGAGGGCTCATATATTCAGAGAACAGTACGGAAATTCTAGAAAAGGAACTCAACCAACAGTTCCACCAACGCGAGATACCAAGTCATACTAAATGTAAAAATAAATACAATAAAATGGTAATACACTGCAGGGTAATCAGCATCTGTGAAGAGGAAAGACATGTTATGAAGTTTCCAATATGTACCTTTTTATCAGAACTCTGAAAGGTAACATTTGAAATGCTATAATTTTTACAGATACTGACTAACATGCTGTGTAGTTTCAGCATTTTCTGGTTGTATTTTATTTCCAGCACTTAAAGTATTTTTAATTGTAATTTGTGAAATTTAAGTGAAAGTGTTATTTGATCATGAAATTAAGTGAGGGAAGCTGTTGCAAATTGTTCAAGGATCTTTATATGCTGCGTAGTCATCCAGCTATTGGACACAGTTTAAATGGGCTATTTTTATTTACGGCTAGTTACCAGAGATGCAATAAACCACAGGTGTTACGTGGCAATAAAGTTTAATATTGGAGACAGTGCTAACCTGTAAGATCTTTGGCTGATGCTGCTTGATAAAACTCATGCAAAAATTCTAATTAGCAGTATTGCATAATTATAAGAATGGATGGTGGTTACATAGAAAAAGAATTGCTATCATACACTCTAGTGAATAGAAAATTGTAAGTTTGTAAATTGCAGCCCTTGATGCTCATGTGATTTCACGGCCCCAATATTTGCGGGGAGGGTGTGGGGGAGGCTGGGAACGGCCAAAGAGCCCAATCAGGCCAGGGATGTGGAGATCCAACGGCAGTTAACTTTAAATCGGGCTCCCAATTGCACTGTGGGAGCTTGATTTAAACATGTTAATGAAGTATCCCGCTTTTCCATGGCGGGACACGAACGCCACGAAACCAGCTGCCGTAAAAACGGCAACGTGCGCGATCAGTTAGGGTCGTGTTTCGTGCATTTGACTGTTTAACCCAACCTTCTCCTGCCCGTCGTAGTTGGCGGTGGGGGGCTTAATATTCGAGGCCCATGTTTCAAAAGGCAGCAAATGAGGCTGCTTCAGTCTGGCTAATCTTCATAATCTGTAAACAACCACTTTGTAACGAGCTGTAACTTCACAGAATGAGTTAGTATTCTGAATAGCTCTTATGACTGCCAGATGCATTAAATTTTCCTGAAATGTCCTTTTTAAATTGTAAAAAATTAATAGGGTCTGTTCATATTTTTAAATGAAGCCTTTTTGTTCTAAAGATAATATGAAGCTTTAAATTATCTTGCTGTGACTAATTTACGGATGAGGAACGTAAGATACAAACATTGCAATGCATACGTTGAGACACAAAATCTGAATCTGAGGCATTTTCTGCTGTTGTTTCATATGGATATACTTGCAAAGTGTTCAAACAGAAGCTTTTGCAATGCATATTTGCTATAAATTTTCATATACAGTGGTACTACACATCTGCATTAATGCAAGCATTTCTGGCACTGAGTGCTAGAGGCGATATAACGAAGTTGAAAGCTGGGTCAAGGTTTGGAGTCCCAAATGCTCTAAAGCAACACTTGTGATCTTGCACATCTTGGACTGCACACCGCATGCAGCATAACTCCAGCCTCAGCACAAAGCCGTTTTTAAAATGTGCCCAGCTGTCCATTGTACCTTCTGGGAACTTTATAAACTTACTTTTGACTTGTGTTTGTAGTGAGAAGGGCCTCACTCCTGCCTAATCTCATATTAAAAATTAACTCGCGTGAAACTCTGCCCAAATCATCATCAGTATAACGCTATTGTTAATATACAGCACGTCATTTGGTATCTGTATAGAGGGATAACTGGTTAGTGTTACGAGTGCATATCATTCATCAGAACTGAAGACTAAAAGATAAGCAAGCCTTTTTTAGAAATTTTTGAAAAAAGAGATGAGAAAGGGAAATTCAACAGATACTCTAATCAGAGTTAATTAGTATGACCTGCAAACTGAGCTGTTAGATGATCAGTGAACTGGTAATGAGAAAAGAACATGCAAATAGGCGAGAGGATGAAAAGACATGGGAGAGGCCCACACAAACAAAAAGAGAAACTGGAGAAAGAGGGGGGAAAAAAACTTGCAAGTGCAGCATGTCTGAAATAAATTTTTTTTAAACTGGCAAAACAGTGGGTCTGCCAATTCTGAAAAAAAAATGCCGACCCAACCCCCACCCCACCCCATGCACCCCAGCTAGAACTGTTCTGACTAGGGGCCTACATCCCAAATGTTAACCATACATCCTTTGCTGTAAAATAAACTGAGGATATAAATAAAGTCTGAAGCGGAGGATTGCAGAGTGCCCAAGTGAAAAATGAGATCTTGTACCTGAAGTTTGCATTCAGCTTGGTTGGAGGCCAAAGACTGTGAGGTAATATTGTGAATTATTTGAAGTAGTGAGCCACAGGATGATCTTGTAGGATATGTGGGAACACACTGTTCTTCTGGGGGTGGAGGGGGGAGGGAGTGGATTTGACATTTGGGATTTAGACACAGTGCTGGTGGAATGTCTGCACTTGTGATGGTGACTTGTTTTTTCTTTCTTTTTGGACTGGTGGACTCACTGTTTTCACTGACCTGTGTATTTCCAGCAATTTCTGTTTTTGATTTCTAGCATTTGTAGTTGCCAGACCGTATCAATTTAATTGAAGATGTGACAGACTGTCATGGCTGCCACTGTTCCTATTTCATTATGGAATGTCAATTATTCTTCCCTCCCTTCCCAATTGCTGGTATCAAGGTATAGTTTGGTGTGAAGTTTTTACTAGTTATTCTCCACACTATTTCAATTGAACTAGAAACCTTTAGCTTTGGACAGTACAGTGTATCAAATTTTTAAGTTTTTTTGAATGCCTTGTAGGTAGCCATTTGCCACAAGAAATCTCATTGTCTAGCAGTTTGGTATGGTGAACTGTCAAAGCTCCATCAGCATGGTCTAGACAATTCAATCCTTTATCATGGTTCAAGGACAGACAATTCAACCACTTCAATTTTTAAAAAAAATATATATATATCCTGGGCATATTTTCCATATTGAGTAAAATCCCATGCCAAGTTCCATATTAACTCTACAGAACTTTGTTTTCAGTTCCATTGAAAGCTGAAATCATATGGATATACCTAATAAATGTCAATTATCTCCATAATTTCTGCTTATTATATCTGCTCGACCCAGGGTTTATTAATTATTTTGTACGGTTGAACATCCAACCAAGAGGGCAAGTTAACATTATACGGCAAATGGACTCTCATCACAAGATGCGTACCAATGAAGACCATTCGGCCCATGTTAGTTCATCCATCCAAACAAAATACTATAGTCGTCCCATCATATTGAAATCATTTAAAAAATAATTGGATACTATATTTGCCTGCACTTCTAAACCCCGATGTCCCTTCATTGTCGAGACACTTTGTGTGAAGCAGAACTTCCTGATATCAGTCCTAAATTTGCCCCTCTATTTAAACCTGTGTCCCCTTGACCTGCTCTCGCCATTTAGTTTGAAGCAATTCTCTGGATTTACCTTTCCAATCAGTTTTATTCTCTTGTCTGCCTCTAAAATCACCTTTCAACCACCTTTCAATGCTGAAAAGCCCACAGTTGTTCCTCCTGCTTCTAACACCAGAGATTGAACCTGTGGCTCTTCTTTGCAGTGCTTCTAATACTTGAACGTCTCCCTTATGTCTTGGTGACCAGAACTAGATACAGAACAAAAGATCTGATCGAACCAGAGTGACGATGAGCAAAACAAATAGAATGTTGAACGATATAGCCAAAAGAGTAGTATGTCATTCAGAGGAAATCCTGTTGCAACTGTATACTGCTCTTGGCTATTTCAGTACCATTCACAGAGTGTATGTTGCCTAATTTTTCATAAGAGTATTCAATACTTAGACTTGTAGGATAGGGATGTTGAGTGCTTGAGGTCCTTGCAGATCAAGATGGCCCATACCAGTTCAATTAGGCAAGTTTTGTCTACTAGCATTGTCTAGCAGAAACTGTCTCCTGGCTCAGCTCTATGAGGCCTGATGGGAATCTGACATTAGTTTGTAGACATCTTTTACAGATTATGGTATTGCAGTGGCACAGTGAATTATTTAAAGTTAGGTGGAAAAGATTGGAGAAAAGTAAAATTTAAATTAAATTGGACTCAATAGAATCATAGAACGATACAGCACAGGAGGAGGCCATTTGGCCCATTGTGCTTGCGCCAGCTATCCAATTAGTCTTCTAGCACTGCAAATGTTTCTGCTTCAAATATTTATCCAATTCCATTTTGAAAGTTACTATTGAATCTGCTTCCACCACCCTTTTAAGGCAATGCATTCCAGATCATCACAATTTGCTGTGTAAAAAAATTCCCCTCATCTTCTCCCTGGTTCTTTTGCCAATTATCTAAAATCTCTCTCTTCTGGTTACTGACCCTTCTGCCATTGGAAACAGTTTCTTATTTACTCTCAAAAGCCTTCATGATTTTGAGCACCTCAGTTAAATTTCCCCTTAACCTCTGCTCTAAGGAGAACAATCCCAGCTCCTGTAGTCTCGCCACATAACTGAAGTTCTGCATCCCTGGTACTGTTCTCCAAGGCCTTGAAACCCTTAATAAAGTGTGGTGCTCAGAATTGGCTACAATACTCCTGCTGAGGCCTAACTAGTATTTTATAAAGGTCTAACATAACTTCCTTGCTTTTGTACTCTATGCCTCTATCTATAAAGCCAAGGATCCCATATGCCTTTTTAACAGCTTTCTCAACTTGACCTGCCACCTTCAAAACTTGTGTACATACACCCCCAGGTCTCTATTCCTGCATCCCCTTTAAAATTATAACATTTAGTTTATATTGCCTTTCCTCATTCTTCCTACCAAAATGAATCACTTCATACTTCTCAGCGTTAAATTTCATCTGCCATGTGTCTGCCCATTTCACCAGTCTATGTCCTCCTGAAGTCTGTTACTATCCTCCTCACTGTTTACTACATTTGAGTTTCTGTGCCATCTGCAAACTTTGATGTAATATGAGGGACAAAACTGGTCAAGTAGTTACTTAATTTTTTGTAATGTCAAATTGTTTAGTAGTTTAGGGTTAATATTGTAATAAAACTATTTGAGATTTTGAATAGCTTTATTGTATGAGCTGAAAACAAACACAATTATTTGACCCATTAAGTTTCTCTGAACTTGCTAGTCAGCTGAGAGAAATCCCAAATAACCCAAGTAAATGAATTAACTGTTGCTTTTAACCTAACAAGCTATCTGTTTTTATGCTTCCTTGGGCTAAATATAAAATAGGTATAGCAGCAGGTGCTGTGCTGTACTGTGCGCACGAGGTTGATGCATTTGATACACATTTGATAAAATTTATCTTGGGATTGGTTCATGTAAAAAAAAATCAATGGATTGAAAACATCAGCTCAAATAGCATAAATTATATTAAACAAATTATCTGGAGAGATCAACGTAACTTGTCACCTTGGTGTAACGTTTAGGTAATGACTTTTGAAATCGCATTGTTGCAACTTATGGAGTTAATTCTTTTCAGTCCGTGCAGGCCAAAGGAGAACTGCAGAAAACACACGAACAGTTACGGCAGAAGGAGCTAATGGTGAATCAACTGAAAATTGAGATTCAGGACAAGAATGACCTGGTTTCTAGTTTGCAGGGCAGGCGCTCTCCGAGGCAAGATGGAAAGGTAGGATTTACTAAGCATATCGGAAGCATCTAAAATTTCCAGAAGTGAACAATCTGGTTCTGTAAAATGCACAATATTAAGCTAAGTTAGAACTAGATACAAACCACTACCCTGGATTAATTTCTTAAATTAAACATAAAAAAAGTTCTGCTAAAGTTGTATTTGTTTCGAGTTGTACCCATGAGTTAGTCAATATTGCTGCGAAGCCTCACTCCTAAATCATATTGGAAAAAGTGTCATTGTTTGCCAGTACCTTGTTCAAAGTGACCAAAATCTTGAGTGGGGGGGGGGGGGGATGAAATGAGCAAAAATATGGGTGCAGATTCCAGAATACTAAAACAGGTAAAGGAAAATACAAATACTATTGAAGTAGATACGAAAACCTCTGCAATCCTTTAAACAAAAAATCTTGGGTAAAGACAAGAAAACAACGTTTTAAAATGAGGAAAGTGGAAATAATCAAAAATTGTAGTAATACTGTTTTTTTAAAAGAAAACTCTGCTCATTATCACATTGCTGTTGTGGGAGCTTTCTGTGCACAAATTGGCTGCTGTGTTTCCTACATTACAAAAGTGACTATTCTTCAAAAGTACTTCATTGTCTGTAAAGTGCTTTGAGACATCCTGAGGTTGAGAGGTGCTATATAAATGCAAGTCTTTCTTGCAGAGAAGAGAGGGGGTAAGAGGAAACTACCTGACCAACTATTTCATTAAGTTAATGCTGCTATAGTTTAGTGGGATCTTTCACTTTTTTGGGGTGCTGGGAGTGTTGATTTCAGTTAGTATTCCTTTACTTTCTCTTACTGAATAACAAGGAGAAAAGTAGTGCTGAATCTCAGCTCTAACAGTATACCACAGCTGGTGATGCCATAGAGGCCTTCAACAGAGATGGAATGGTAGCTCTGATCAGGGCAACAAATGAAGGGCAGTCGAGCTGTTTTGAGTCCGATTGTTCCAGAAAATCTGTACTGCTAAGCTAGTTATTAACCAAAAAAGAGAGAACCCTTTGAAATTAGTTACAGGCTATTCTAGTAGGTGTACAGCAAATTATTTGGCTTTCTTTGAACAGATTGCCTTTAGCATGATATAATATAAATCACAGATTAAGCCTCAACTGGAGTATTGTGTCCAATTCTGGGCACCACACTTTAGGAAAGATGATGTGGCCTTAGAGAGGGTGCAGAGGGGATTTATTAGAATGGTACCAGGAATGAGGGACTTCAGTTATGTGGAGAGACTAGAGAAGGCTTATAGCTGAGAAGGTTGTGGGGAGATTTTAATAGATATTTTCAAAATTATGATGTGTTTTGATGGGTAAATAAAGAGAAACAGTTTCTATTGGCAGGAGGGTCGGTAACTAGAGGTCACAGATTTAAGATAACGGGCAAAGAACCAGAATTGAAATGAGAATTTTTTTTATGCAGCAATGTTATGAACCTGGAATACACTGCCTTAAAGGGTAGTGGAAGCAGATTCAATAGTAACTTTCAAAAGGGAATTGTGTATATATACTTGACCATATATATACTGGACCAGCCATATAAATACTGTGGCTACGAGAGCAGGTCAGAGGCTGGGTATTCTGCGGCGAGTGACTCACCTCCTGACTCCCCAAAGCCTTTCCACCATCTACAAGGCACAAGTCAGGAGTGTGATGGAATACTCTCCACTTGCCTGGATGAGTGCAGCTCCAACAACACTCAAGAAGCTCGACGCCATCCAAGATAAAGCAGCCCGCTTGATTGGCACCCCATCCACCACCCTAAACATTCACTCCCTTCACCACCGGCACACTGTGGCTGCAGTGTGCACCATCCACAGGATGCACTGCAGCAACTCGCCAAGGCTTCTTCGACAGCACCTCCCAAACCCGCGACCTCTACCACCTAGAAGGACAAGGGCAGCAGGCGCATGGGAACAACACCACCTGCACGTTCCCCTCCAAGTCACACACCATCCCGACTTGGAAATATATCGCCGTTCCTTCATTGTCGCTGGGTCAAAATCCTGGAACTCCCTTCCTAACAGCACTGTGGGAGAACCGTCACCACACGGACTGCAGCGGTTCAAGAAGGCGGCTCACCACCACCTTCTCGAGGGCAATTAGGGATGGGCAATAAATGCTGGCCTCCCCAGCGACGCCCACATCCCGTGAACGAATAAAAAAAAATTTGCAGGGCTATGGGGAAAGAGCAGGGGAGTGGGACTAATTGGATAGCACTTTTAAAGAGCAGGCACGATGGGCTGAATGGCCTCCTTCTGTGCTGTAAGATTCTATGATTCTAATATACAAAGGTACTACCTGGAGCAGTCTTTATTCTTTTAAAAGCAGTGCTGCTTCTGCATTTGTGTTCTCAATCCAACAAACAAGACAGTTTTGGAGATAAACTCTAATGTGTGCAGAGTAACTTCAAGGAATGAGGAAAACTGACTCCACCAAGGTATGTGTAATCTGACCAGTATGTTTCCACATGTAATTTTATACATTTCCGTTAGACTCTAGAGTTAGCTGAGGAATTTCTCCATATGGAGTCTGAGCATCACTTGCTTAGGGCTCATGTTTCCAAAGAGCAGAGCACGGGAATTCTGGAAGAGGACTTCAACCAGCGCCTCCAACAACTTGAGGGTGAAAAATCATCCATAGTGAAGGAGAAAGATGATCTCCAGGAAATACTGGACAGTATCAAAGTACAAAGGGATGAAATGAAGAGCAGCCTGCAAGAGAAAGCTGAGATGGTGAGTGTAATAGTGTGAGAGGTGGACGATATATAAGCCGTTGGACCTTTTTCCGAGATAGGGATACAACTTTAAGAAGTTATATAAATGGCGGTATAACTTTAAGACTCTCAGTCTGTAACAATAAAAGGCAGGAAAATAGTTCAGTTGGGAGAGTAAGGAACTGAGAGGGGTAAGAGGTAGACTGGAAAGTAATACCTATCGCTGTCTTGTTCATCGCTCTGAATAAAGACCCCATGTAGGTGAATAAACCTCACTTGTTACAAGATCTAGTCTGCGTGTCTAATTGACCATTGGGTCGTGGGCCTGCACCAGCTTGTTACGGTGTTGTAAATTCTTAATAACTAGAGGTGTAAATATAATAGCTTGTCATGATGGGGTCCTTGTACCCTCACTGAATCCATTAGCCAGATTTACTGCAGTATGGCTTCTGGTGTGTATAGAATAACCTCATGAAAATGTGGAGCAAGACATTACCACAGTATGCATCTGGCAATATTGTTCCATCTATCATAGCATGGCATAGCACAGAAGGAGCCCATTCGGCCCATCGTGCCTATGCCGGCTCTTTGCAAAAGCTATCCAATTAGTCTGTAATTTTTAATGTTTCTATTAGATGCAAGAGCGAACTGAGGAACTCTATCGCGTGGTGTCTCAGCGTGACGTGCTGCTTGGTGAGATTGAAGAGCTTAGAACTCATATTTTGAAAGAGCAGAGCACGGAAATTCTAGAAGAGAAATTCAACCAGCAGCTCCAGCAACTAGAGGATGAAAAATCAACCATAGTACAGGAGAAGGAGGAGCTCCAGGAGATACTGGAGAGTGTCAAAGTTCAAAGGGACGAAATGAAGAGTACCCTGCAAGAAAACACTGAGATGGTGAGCTACAAATTCTTAACTAAAGGGGAAATATAATTTTGGTGTGATGGGGTCCTTGTGTCCTCACTGAATTTACTGCAATATGGCTTCTGGTATGTAGAGGATAACCTTATGAAAATGTGGAGGACGACTTTGCCAAGGTATGCTATCTGGCAATAAGTTTCCATCTGTAATTTTTAATGTTTCAATTAGATGCAAGAGCGAACTGAGGAATTCCACCATGTGGTGTCTCAACGTAACGTACTGCTCAATGAGATCGATGAGCTGAGAGCTCATGCTTCCAAAGAGCAGAACACAGAAATTCTAGAAGAGAAATTCAACCAGCAGCTCCAGCAACTAGAGGATGAAAAATCAACCATAGTAAAGGAGAAGGAGGAGCTCCAGGAGATACTGGAGAGTGTCAAAGTTCAAAGGGACAAAACGAAGAGTACCCTGCAAGAAAACATTGAGATGGTGAGTTACAAATTCTTAACTAAAGGGGAAATATAATTTTGGCGTGACGGGGTCCTTGTATCCTCACTGAATCCATTAGCCAGATTTACTGCAGTATGGCTTCTGGTGTGTATAGGATAACCTCATGAAAATGTAGAGGGCGACATTACCACAGTATGCATCTGGCAATACTGTTCCATCTATCATGGTATGGTATAGCACCGAAGGAGCCCATTCGGCCCATCATGCGTGTGCCAGGTCTTTGAAAAAGCTGTCCAATTAGTCTGTAATTTTTAATGTTTCTATTAGATGCAAGAGCGAACTGAGGAACTCCATCGCGTGGTGTCTCAGCGTGACGTGCTGCTTGGTGAGATTGAAGAGCTTAGAGCTCATATTTTGAAAGAGCAGAGCACGGAAATTCTAGAAGAGAAATTCAACCTGCGGCTCCAGCAACTAGAGGATGAAAAATCAACCATAGTAAAGGAGAAGGAGGAGCTCCAGGAGATACTGGAGAGTGTCAAAGTTCAAAGGGACGAAATGAAGAGTACCCTGCAAGAAAACACTGAGATGGTGAGCTACAAATTCTTAACTAAAGGGGAAATATAATTTTGGTGTGATGGGGTCCTTGTATCCTCACTGAATTTACTGCAATATGGCTTCTGGTATGTAGAGGATAACCTTATGAAAATGCGGAGGACGACTTTGCCAAGGTATGCTATCTGGCAATAAGTTTCCATCTGTAATTTTTAATGTTTCAATTAGATGCAAGAGCGAAGTGAGGAACTCCACCGTGTGGTGTCTCAACGTAACGTACTGCTCAGTGAGATCGATGAGCTGAGAGCTCATGCTTCCAAAGAGCAGAACACAGAAATTCTAGATGAGAAATTCAACCAGCAGCTCCAGCAACTAGAGGATGAAAAATCAACCATAGTAAAGGAGGAGATGCTGGAGAGCATCAAAGTGCAGAGGGACAAAATGAAGAGCACCCTGCAAGAAAACACTGAGAGGGTGAGTAACAGATCGTAAACTATTATACCTCTTTAGTTATTGTCACAAAGTAGTACTGGTATGGCAACCATGTGGTTGTGGTGCTGGATTAGCAACCCAGAGTAGTGAGTTCAAATTCTACCTTTGCCAGTTGTAAAATTGGATCTAATAATCCCGTACTTTGTGGACTAACACCATAAAATAACCATGAATGCTTCCGGCTTGTTATAAAAACCCGACTGGTGCTCTAATGTCCTTCAAGAAAGGTAAAATGCCACCCCTGCTTGGTCTGGCCTAAATCTGACTCCAGTCTCCCACTAATGCAGTTGTAAACAATTGTTACGGAGTTTTTTTTTAAAGAATGGGAATATATTAGCCAGACCTATTAGCAGTGACACTGGTCGTATCAGGACAAGATTTGCGCATTCTCAATCCAGTTGACCCTGCAAGTCCTCACTAATATCTGGGGAGTGGTGAAATTGAGAACTGTTGTACAGACAAGTCAAGCAATAGCCTGACACATTCATGCTCACAGAATCATATCTGTAAGCTAACATCCCAGACTCCTCCATTGCCATCCCGACGTATCTTCTATCCCACTGGCAGGATAGACCCACCGTAGGTGGAAGACCCAAGAAAGTTTCATGGCTTCATGTCAGTGTCAAGGAAACCTCCTCCTGATCCCCACCAACTAATGTTGCACATCACTCGGAAACTTTGAGGAAAGCAAAGGCAGACTCTTTTCTACTCAGAGGACTTCAGTGTCCTCCAGTAAGAGTGGCTCAGTAGCACTACCATTGGCCAAGTCTTGAACATAACTGCCGGACTAATGAGGAAGCCAACACGAGAGTAACCTACTTGACCTCACCTTCACCAATCTACCTGGCGCAGACATGTCTGTCCACAACAGCATTGGTAAGAGTGACCACAGCACAGTCCTTGTGAGGACAAAAGGTCTCGTCACACTGAGGGTATCCTTCGCTGTGTATTGTAACTGTTAACAGGGACCTGCTAGCAGTCCAAAACTGGGCATCCATGAGGTGCTGTGGGCCATGAGCAGCAGCAATCTGTAACATTATGGCCCAGCACATCCCTCAGTCCTCGCTCACCAACAAGCCAGACACCAACACTATTTCATTGCAGTGTTTAGAAGGGCATTCCAAGAGCAGGGTCAGACACCTCTAAGGTAGCAACATACTGAAGGTATTGCGCAGGGCTACCTCCATGCTAAACACGTAAAGCAGCAGCTACAAGCTGATCTATGTAGCCCCACAACTAACAGATGCTACCAGAACTCTGTAGCTCTACTACATCCTATCAAGAATGGTAGTGGTCAACTAGGTAGCCACTAGGAGGAGGCTCTCTGAACATGCCCATTCTAAACCATGATGGAGCTCAGTACATGAATGTAAGAGACAAGACTAAAGTGTTGGATAGACAATTCTACTGTGGCGAGGACCTTGGGAACTATTTATGCCTGTGTCCTTTCAATTCGATTCACTCCATGTGAAATTAAGAAATGGCTGAATATGCAGGACGCCGTAAAGGCTATGGGCTCTAACAACATGCCAGCTGCAGTGCTGAAGACTTGAGCACCAGAGCTACCAACTCTCCAAGCCATCAGTTCCAGTGCAGATATAACACTGGCATTTACCTGACAATGTGGAAGATTGCCCAGATATGTTCTACCTATCAAAAAAAGACAAGGCAGTATTTGGCCGGTATTGGTGAGAATGTGGCGCTTGCTGTTACATTGTGGTTAAAGCAGATAGCATTGATGCATTTAGGGGGGGGCTTGATGCATACTCGAGGGAGAAGGGAATAGAGAGATACAGAAGCATGGTGGAAAGAGGTAATTCGAGTCGGAGCAAGCTCGTGTGGAGTATAAACAAAGACCAACTGGGCTGAATGGCCTGTTTCTGTGCTGTAGATTTATCCAATTAGCCCCTCCCAATCATCAGCAAAGTAATGGAAGGTGTAAAGTGCTACCTACTCACCAGTAACCTGCTCAGTAATACTCAGTTCAGGTTCTACCTCGACAGCTATGCTCTAGACCGTATCATTGCCTTCATCCAGATGTGGATGCCAGAGGAGAGGTGAGATTCAATGCCCTCAACATCAATGCAACACCAAGGAGCCCATACAAAACAGGTCAATAGGAAACAAAGGGAAAACTCCAGTAGCTGGAGTCATATCTGACATAAAGGAAAATGGTTGTGGTTGTCTGAAGCCAATCACTGTGGCCCTCGGCCATTGCTCTGGGAATTCTTTGGCCCTACCATCTTCAACTGCTTCATCAGTGACCTTGCCTCTGCCATAAAGGTCAGTTGTGAGCCTGTTCACGAACTATTCTTTGCATTGCAACTGGAGCTGAATCTCTGATTTGTTTATTTTCAAGTACTTCTGCAGCCCTTTATTTTAAAAGAAAAAATGAGTTTAACATTCATGAGGAGTTGTGGAGTTCCTGCTGTTTTCAGGAATCCTGATGCCAGCTATTACCAAACAATGTGTGTGTGTGTGACTTGCAGGGTGAGGGGAAGGCTGGGCTATGATGCGGCAAGTTAAATGGCCAGACATGAGGGTGTGGAGTTCATGGGTGTGCATGGAGGCTTTAGCCCCAGTGCCAAACAAGTGAGTCCAAGACTTTGAGCTGAGCAGTGTGGCCTGATGTTTTGGGGAGGGGGAGAAGTGTTTCCGCCATGGGCATTAATCCCTTTGCTTTTTATCCATTGGGCATCATTAGCCTTAAATCCATCATTAAACAGTGGGTTGCAAGTTAGTTGATAAAATATATTTCACTTGTCAGTGAGGGAATTGAAGAAAGCTATGGATGACTGTGTGCAAAATGTTTATTAATGGTACTTACAGCCAATTGGCATTTTTCACAAAACATTGCTATCTTGATGCAAATCTCGAGGGCTTTTTTGGCCCTTCATCTTGGGTGCTGCAGCTGGGCTGGGGGAAATTAGCTCGGGTTTCTGATCACTGTCCACTGACCTCTGCTGGAATTATTCGCGTGTGTATATGTTTTGAGAGCCAGTGCTCACTGTAGCTTCAAGCATGAAGAACAATAACTCGGGCACGGTACTTGAGAACACTCTGGTGCCCATGAACCCCAAATGTCAGCTGGAGTTGACTCCTCCTTCAGAAAAGGAGGAAAAGGGATGAAATTAGGCAAATAAATGAATATTAGTTTAATGGCTGCATTTTAGAAGGTCCCAGTGACATTTCTCAATTGTTAACTAACTGGAAATCAAGTTATTATAACTATGAAACTTAAATTGGTGCAGTTTGTTCAGAGCAAAAAAGCATTGCAATGTGCAGAGGACAGGCTGAGACACCAGCAGCATCTGGTAAGTGAAATTCATGAGAAGGAACAAATGTTGTGCAGTATCTAGGAGGAAAAAGGTGCCAGTAATTCCCTCCAGAATTAGGAAAGGGAAAATTAGTCTCCATTCTAGCTCCTGAGCACTATCAATCTATTACAGCAGGAACTGCATGTGTGTGGATATCTGGTGCAGGAGGTATGGGACTTTGTTGTGATTTTCCCCTAATGTGTTTGATTAGCCAGTTAACTTACTCAGTGCTCCCCATAAGAAGACGATTGCTATTTGAGAAGTGCTGGAGGCTGTCCGATATGTATGGAAATATACACCAGCAACACGTTCACGAGGAGAAAAAATTGGTAAGGTGCAGGGAGAAGGAAATGTAAATGAAATTAACTGAAGTTGATCAAATCCAGTGTGAAGCTGACAGCAGAAAGGCACTGAAACTGCCTTTCACCAGTACTTATTCAGAGTGTAAGAGAAATAACTTGTTAGAAGACCCCCACTTCTATTGAGGTCAGTGTAGTCCCATTCATAAGGCATGATGTGGGTAAAGCCAGTTTATCCACTGGGGCTTCAACACCAGCACCGAGTCAGCTATTGGATGGTGCAGGAGCTGCTTTTTTTCTTTCCAATGCAGGGGGCCCTTTCCCTTAGTCACCCAAGGGAAGTGACCTGTTCACTGTGGCTCAGGCTAATTTCTTCATTGCCTGAAGACAATGAGGAGGTAATTAGAGAATTCTCTTTTTCATTAGAGGTCTTCAGGCCTCTATGAGGCCTAGCAAGAGCTAACTTGGCACACAGGCTTTGGGTGCAGTGCCTGGATTGCTTCATGACTTGGGTCCAGCCTATTATGACACCAGGCTCAAGCGAAGATGACACATTAGACTTATTGGCTGCATTGATCAACAATAGCAATACCTGTTCCTTCAACCATGATTCCCATAGCCAGGAATGAAGCATTGGATAATGTGGGTAATATTGGTCAAGCTGCAAAGTTATTGCAGCAGTCTGCCATGCATATTTTGGACACTGGTGCTATGAGCAGAGAAGGTTGGGAGGAGATTTGATAGAGGTATTCAAAATCATGAAGGGTCTAGATTGAGTAGATAGAGAGAAACTGTTCCTATTGGCGGAAGGGTCGAGAACCAGAGGACATAGATTTAAGGTGATTGGCAAAAGAACAAAAGGGAAAAACTTTTACACAGCGAGTGGTTAAGATCTGGAATGCACTGCCTGAGGGGGTGGTGGAGGCAGATTCAATCATAGCTTTCAAAAGGGAATTGGGTAAGTACTTGAAGGGAAAAAACTTGCAGGGCTGTAGGGAAAGGGCAGGGGAGTGGGACTAGCTGGATTGCTCTTGCAGACTCGACTGGCCGAATGGCTGCCTTCCTTGGTGTGACCATTCTATGAAAGTAACTTGTGTGTTCTGCACAGGTTTGCATGGCTTAAAATGTGTAGTGTTCCCACTTGAGTTGCAGAAATGCCCATTGGAATTTCTTTTTCAGGCAAAAGCTTGTTCAAAGCAGGTTGAAAGAAAAAAAGGCTTGAAGTAGCAGAGCCTGTTACCTAACCCAGAACTGATGCCAAGGGGTGAGCCCAAGCACAGCTACTGCCTAACTTGTCCCTTCTGAGCAGAAATAAAGCTGTTCTTTCACGTGGATAGGGAAATTTCAATTAAGGAGGCCAGTAATTGCCCAGAAAGAAGCTTGCCACTTTGTGATTGACAGTCATTGCAACCCTTCATTCACTCCCTGCCCCAAATGAAACATGAGTTTGGGGACCACATGTACGTTTCATAACGGATGCTTTCCGATCTCGTTGGATGCTTGGGTGCCCAACTAAAAATAGGGCTATGCCCTCCAATTGCACAGTACCTCTCTGATTTGGTGTGATTGCTTACTTTCTTGGTGTGATCTGACTATTTGTTGAAAAGGGGCCTACAGCAAGATCAAGTGTTGCTTGCTGCATTCCTAAAGAAGTTCCATCAGATCAGGAAAACTCAGGACTGTATTCCTATTTTTTTTGGCTTGCAGAGGCTGAGAGTATTGGGTGCCATTTTGATCCCTAGGGGTCTGAACATCTATATTATGAAGGAAAGGTTCACGCTGATCTGCAGGAGGCATACTTTCATATGGTGATCACGGACGCTCATAAGGAATATCTAAATGGAATAGTGGTAGAGTAAGCCCTCAGCAGTTTAGGTGGCTCTCTGTATTGGTAGCTCTTTGTGACAGAGGCCTACATATTCATGTGTACTTTGACTGATTGGCATGGGCCTTATTAATATGCTGAGTGTGATGTCATAGCTAACTGATTTTGCACTCGCTGCAAATGATTTTTTTCCCCCATTCTTTTTCTGTTCTAGCCCAATGTGTTCCACGCAGGATGGATGTCAACCCACTATCTTGTACATATGCAGAACAAGGCCACTAATGGCTTCAGCAGGGACAGGATCCAATCACATGATTGGACCCTCCATTCAATGGCATTTAAAACTATCTCTGCCACATCATACACAGGGTATCACAATTATGATACACAAGGTATCGCAATTGTGTAGGACCGGCTAGATGGACCAGAGGGTCTTTTCCTGTCGGTCATTGTTCGTATGTTTATAGATGACACTCATGGCTACATTCTAGAGCATGAGAATTCTCCAATTTTCAGGATATTGGGGCAGTAGTCTCAGATAGTCTGTTCCAGTGGCAGGACAGATTCTCATACAGGTTTTTGTGGTTGATCCCACTCAAGGCATAGATAATGGTGACCCTCTATAATGTGGACAATCTGGCATTCTGACCCCATGCCTCTGAATGCCAACAGGTCTATTTAGATAGCCTGCAGGGAGCATCTGGTCCAGATAATCTAATCTGGCACCAAGAACCCCTGAAGCTCCGTTTTAAGGTGTAGTTCTTTGGAGGGCCATCTTAGAGCTGGGGTTCAAGCATCCTAGGTAGCGTTGCCACAACTACGAAAACTTCTATTCTGAAGGTTTACCAAACTAGATGGAAGCATTTTATACACTCTGATCCTCAAGTTTAGGAAGTGCCAATTATCCTTTTGTACATACAAATACAATGCTGTGCAGTGGGGTAGTCTGCAGATGCTCTACACTGAGTCTATGTTGCTACTTTGTGGGCTTTTTGCCCCAGCTTTAGTGTATATGGCAATAGGACCACACTCGTAATGTCCTTTTTTGTGAACAGCTCCTCAAAATTCTCTCTTCCCCTCCGCCCCTCACACGACCCAGTTCTTAAGATTGTCCCTATGGAGGCTGCACATGTTTGAGGGAAGTGATGTCAGCACCTTCTGAATCTATAGCATTCCTGTGGTCAATTTTTCTCTGCAGATGCCAACTGTGCAGAATGAGCTATATGGGTAAACAGATATACCTTGCTCGCAAAGTGGATAAGGCTCAAGATGTTAATTTCTAGACCATGTTCCAAGTCGTTTCCCCTTGTGGGATGATGGTCAATTCCTATTTGGATGTGAAGATTGACTCCTTTCAAAGAATCAAGCTATTTCTATCTACCCAGCTCTATGTGTAGCTTTGAAGGTTGGCGCAAAGGCATGTACAGCCTCTTGGTCTACATGCTGGTTATTGATTGATATTATAAAGAGTTCTAGCACATGCACATTTTCTTTTACAAATGTTTCTTAAAAGTTTTCTTTGAGAAATTCAAATTGATTTGATGAACAAAGTGTTCTGTTGGGTTTATTCTCATAAGGCTGGCAACTCAGTTCTATTTGCACTTATTTCTCGCTTGTCCCTTTTTGAATTTTGTGAGCCTGGTGGATGGAAATGACTCTTCATGCTGTTGCCTTATCATCAGCTTAAGATCTGTGCATGTTAATGGAACCATTGATTTAAGTTTGTATTTGGCCCATGAGATTCTGTGGTGTATACATTAGCAGCCTATAAGAACAAAGCTTGGACACCCCTGCTGCAATGCTGAGTTAGGATGCAGGTTGTAGTCCTTGTATGAAGACTAATAATTTCAGCTGAGTGCTGGAAACATTGGGTAGCAAGTTTAGCAATGTTTCACTGATGTTTCTAGTTCAGTGTGGAGCAGGTGGAGGCCTGGAATGCAGTCATTCTTCCTGATTTGAGTTGGAAGATTAATCAAATCAATCTGATCTCTTACAAATTGGAGTAAGTTTTAAGTTTCACTCATAATCTTACAGCAACTTGTGTGTAACCTCATGGAATCTTTCCAGTAGTTGCTTAAATGGACAGATGTTTTTAACAGTGTAAGAACTCACCGTGACCAGCTGCTAATTGAGATGGAACAGTTGAGGGAGGAAATGAAGGCTAAAGTGTTCGAGGTGCAAACTCTTGCAACAAAAATCCAATGATCAACTAGAGAGAGAAAAATTATCTGCAGTGATGGAGATGGATGACCTCTGATTGCAGATGGATAAAATCCAGAATGTTCTCTGAACATAAGAACAGGAGTAGGTCATACAGCCCCTCGGGCCTGCTCCGCCATTCAGTAAGATCATGGCTGATCTTCGACCTCAACTCCACTTTCCCACCCGATCCCCATAATCCCTTGATTTCCCCTAGAGTCCAAAAGTCTATCGATCTCAGTCTTGAATATACTCAATGACTGAGCATCCGTAGCCTTCTGGGGTGGAGAATTCCATAGATTCACAACCCTCTGAGTGAAGAAATTTCTCATTTCAGTCCTAAATGAACCCTTATCCTGAGACTATGCCTCCTAGTTCTAGACTCTCCAGCCAGGGTCAAGAGCCCCTCAGCATCTACCCTGTCAAGCCCTCTCAGAATTTTATACATTTCAATGAGATCACCTCTAATTCTTCTAAACTCCAAAGAATATAGGCCCATTTTACTCAATCTCTTGTCATAGGACAGCCCTCTCATCCCAGGAATCAACTTAATGAAAAGGTTGAGATGGTGAGTATTGGGATCTTGGATCTTGGACACTTTGGGGCCACTTTAAATCCTATACAGCATAGTTGGGCCATTAAGTGAAATTGACGATTACTCTTGCCAGGACTGGAGAACCTTGGGTATCATAGCTCACAGTCTGGAAGGCAGAGTGAATGCCAGACTCATTACTGAACATGAAATTTCAATAATATGTTATAAAGTCTTATTTATTAAGTTTCCCCAGGAAAAAACTCTTGGAAGATCCAGTTTACAAAGAATTAAATTTGCTACAATCTAGAAGCAGTTTGTGTTGAGATCAGGGTGATGACTGCAACATTGAAAATAAAATCGTTAGAGCCTTCACAAAAATTGTTGAGTGTCCCCCATTCTCACCACCCCCCCCGCCCCCCCATTTCTTTCCTTTTATTTATTCTCCCATCCCTCTAATCCCAAAGCATATGTATTCTCTTTTTGAAACGGCAAGTGATCTGAAATGCTCTTATGAAATATGTGCTGCTCTTGTTCTTCACCAATTTGGGAATTTAGTCTTCCAGTCATAGTAGAACAATGCTTTCAAAATACTTCTGTATACGTGCAACGGATTTGTTTAAATTTAATCTGGTTTTTAAATCATAACTACTGCTTTGTACGTAGCCTTAAACACTTGAATAATTGCCAACAGCTTATAATGGAGGAACAAAGGAACAAAAAACTTACAGAACTGGTCGCGGCCTTGGAGAAACAAACTGTTACTTTGAAAGAGGAGCAGACAAGAATTGAGTCCACTAATTCAGAAACTGATGCAATTGAAGCAGAAATTAATAAGCTTTCTAGTCATCTACAGGAAAAAGATCTGCTATTGCAGGTATGCTTTATACAGTACTATTTCTAGCAATGCTTTCAATTGTAGCTTTCCTTGCTAAGGTTATTATGTGGAAGGTGACAATATGAGGAAGTAAGATTGTCTAGAATCCTATCTCAGGTCGAGGTGCTAGTTTTTTTTTGTGGGCATTTATTCAGAACACTTCCTGAATGAAATGATGCAATTTGCCCAGGAGAATGGCTAGTTATTGTGGATCTCAAGAAAATATATTTCCTCATCACTATTCTTTATCCATATCACAACACTTAAAGTATACTAACAAAATATGCTTGCCTTGAACTGTCAGATCAAAGCAGTTGTGCTTTGCAAAAGTATTTAGGACACTCTGCTATTGTAACTTGAGCGGAGTGTATTCCAGTTTTTAGTATATCACATCCTGCTAAAAATCGGTATGATCTATTATTCACCTTTTTAAATATCACTAAAAATTGAGTTTGCATAATTCACGTCTAAATTGCCTCGTTTCTGTCCGTGTTTTTTTTTTCAATTTCTCTACACTATATCTACAAGGTTACTGCCTGTGTAGAATTTTCAACCTCTTTTGCTAAAGATCCAAAATGGTCAACATATCTTTTGTCATCACTGGGAGCAACCAAGTCACCAGATCACTTCTCGTACTGGTATGCTGCAGGCCTGAGAAAGTGGTGTTGAACTGTGGCACAGCCTCTGTTTTTATCTGGACTATCTCAAAACTTTGAGGATTAGGGAAAATGGTAGTTTAATGGTTCCTAAGTTTTTTTTAAAAAATCAAAATTACCCAGTATTTTGTGGGTAAATTTAGTATCAGTGTAGAACTAAGCCAGGAGAGAACCAGGTTCAGTTCACAGTCTAAGATAGATAATCTCCATTGGGCTGCTGCATTTGGCAATAATGTGCTTGGGCTGAAGATGTTTCCTGCTTCTGATTGCTATTCAATGATCCTTGATGAAAAGTGGGCATGTGTAGACATCGACAGGTCTGACGCAACTGTCATATTCCCTCCCGTGGTCGAGTAGCTTGAATACACATCCAGTCTGAGATACGTGAAGCATGGCCATTTGGGCAAGGTAGCAGAGAGATCCATTGACTAATGCCTATGATTCAAGGGGAAAAAAGTGTAATTTTTTTTTGTTTTGCTTCTATGTGCATTGGATTGTTAATCTTTCAAAAACTACATAGGATATTGAATGTATTTTTAAGGACTAGTACGAGCAGTGTTTTTCTCCGCTTGATGTTATAAGTGGTGTCTCCTTTGAATTTTTATGTAAGCCGATTCAATGCCAGAATTGAATTAAATTGTAGACTACCACTGTCAAAATGAAATTAATTTCAACTTTTATTTACAGAACTAATTTCAGGTTTGATGTAATTTAGTTTGGTCATTGAGACAACAGTAAAATAATTGTTCCAGCATTGTAATTAAAATGCACTGTTGGTGGAATTTGAATGGCAGTGTCACATTTTAACTTTCTACAGTGTTCCAGCTGAAGTTGGTCCTTGCTCTGATGTATTGCTGAAGTATTCCTACCAGCTGGCTACTAGAAGCATTAGAACTGCTGTCTAGTTTCTCCTGTTTTGTGCGAATTGGGGAAATTATCTCTTGTCAACTAACTAACATTTTCCTTAATTACCTCTCTCTTTTGACTGAATTTGTCTTTTTTTATTATTCAGAACGCAATCCAGAGTTTATTCCAATTGGAAAGTGAGTACAAGATCAAGCTAGCTAAAGTTGGCCAAGAATTGTCAAAAGAGGGGGAGGCATGGAAAGAGCTACTGGTCAGACTTTCCTCTGAAATGCCTGAAGAATCAGCACAGTCGAAGAGCATTGGGAAGCTACAGGAAGAGAACGAAAAACTATATGAAAAACTTCTGTTGTGGAGAAGTCATTTCATGGTACTTTATGCATTAGATTTTGAAATGGCAATACTTTTTGTTCATAAATTCAATAAACCTTCTGTACATTATGATCTAAATTTCAAAAACAAAATACTGCAGAGGCTGGAAATCTGAAATAAAATTAGAAAATGCTGGGAACACTCAGCAGGTCAGGCAGCATCTGTGGAGAGCGGAAGTGGTTAAAGTTTAAAGTCGATTGCCTTTTGTTGAAACTGACGAAAGCTCCCGGATCTGAAACATTAACCCTACCTTCCTCTCCTCAGATGCTGCCTGACCGGTGTGTTTCCAGCATTTTCTGTTGTGATATAAATTTACTTTTGTAATCTGGTTGCCCAATAGGGGGAAGTGTGCTTTTGTGTTTTATAAATCTTTTAACTTTAGTTGATTCTGAAGTTGAACATGACACAACTTCATTGGCATTTGGTGTCACAATGGGTATTACAGCAAAGGTGAATTGAAGGGCAATCCTAGAAATTTCAACATATTATCAATATTGCTTTTAAATTGGTGATCAGTCTGTATTGTTTGGTAAATGTTTTGACTCTGGTCAGGAATCAACACATGCATTGTCTACTGAAAGTACAACTTTGAAGTGTAGAGCCTGTTTAAGTTTGAACAGCAGAGCAGCTAACTTGTTAAAAAGAAACCTTGTAAAATATGAAGACTTTGCACAATGTCCCATGCAGAACTTTTCAAGAATAATGAAGATCCTACCTAATATAAGTAGACTGGTATTACATTCCTTCTATTGTTTAATATATCCCCCACATATTTATCCTGTTGTCTCTGTCCTCTGCTTCGATCCAAATTCACCTAATTTATTTTGCAGGGTGGATTGAGAGACCATCTGCATCAAAACAACTGCATGTGCATTAAGATTTGTATGGGCACAGCTGCTCTAAGATCACATTTGGTGACTTTGGGAAAGGTCCATAGCAAGAATCAATGTCTTGGAAGGGCCTACAGGCTAGCAATTGCATGCCTGTATGGGGAAACTGGGTGCTTACCTATTTGCAGCAAGGTGAAATTGATTACCCTAAAAGCAATCAGTAACCAATATCCTTGGAAGGAAATGCTGCAACATGAAGAATATTAATTGACAGCTTTTGCAGATTTCCACATATGTCGTGGTCTAATCAATATGGAAAGCAATAGATGAAATGAGCTAATCCAACTAAGGTGTAAAAATATTCCGGTAAAGTGAATGGTAGGTATCTGCTCCATCCTGTTCATTTTATGACCATACCTTTTTTTTGTTCCTCCGACAGGGAGTGATGAGTACTGTGCCTTACTGTGCAAAGAATTATCAGATTCCTATTACTAAATGTGACACAGGCCTAGCAGAAGAGAAAAAGAAGAATGAAGAATTGCTCATACAGCTGCAGACTCTGAAGAAGCAAGTCTCTGATTCAGCTGAACTGGAATTAACATCAGAAGGGAAAAACTCTGAAATAAGAAGGCTTTCTACTTTAATTGAAAATAAAGAAAATCACTTACAGGTGTGTATTTCCTTTTAGAAATAATTAATTGTCAGGGAACTAGAAGGCTGTTAGTCCAAGATTTCAATACAGCAATCATAATTTAACAGTCTGTTGTACAAAAAAAAATCCATATGTAAAATTCCATTTGAGGCTAATGACAGTGGGACATTGGACCCAAACTCTTAGTTCAGTCAGCACCATGCATTAGTACTTGTTATCTAAGTTGCTTTTATTTTTTGCTGAAGTGCTATCACCCTCACAGGTGATAATCTCAGGATTACAACCCAAGCCATGGGCTAATTGGCATAGGGATAAACAGATCAGGAAAGTGAACATGTGGCTGAAACACTGGTGTGGGAAGGAGGGGTTCCATTTCATGGGACATTGGCACCAGTATTGGGACAGGACAGAGCTGTACTGTTGAGGGCTTTGCCTGAACTGGAATGGGACCAGTGTCCTAGCGGAAAGGATAAATAGAGCTGTCAATAGGACTTTAAACTAGTAAAACGGGGGAAGGAATCTGGAGAAGATAACAAGTCTGAAGAAATAGGAAATGAGAGTAAAAGTCAGAAAGTTACGGAATAAGGGTAACACGCATGGTCAGGGAACAAATAGAGTTATAGAACATAAGTGCAAAATGACTGTGTTTGTTTAAAAACAAAGGGAGACAAACAATTTAAATTGCCTAACATCATCCAAAACAAAACGGGGGCACTGGAGGCAATAATACATAGCAAGGAGTCAGATGTGGTAGGGATAACAAACTTGGCTACGTTGCAGCATATAATGTATTTAGTAAGGAAAGATAGGGAAGGAAGAAGGGGGGTGCGGGTAGCTGTACTAATTAGAGACAACATAATGGCAATAGAAAAAAGGGGCATAAGTAACATTAAGCTAGAAACAGAATCCATATAGATTGAGACAAAGGATAAGAAGGGATTGATCACATTAATAGGCATTTTCTACAGACCACTTAATAGTGGCAGGGAAGTGGAGAATGAAATCTATGAAATGAGTTTTTTTTTAAAAATCAAATAATCTTGGGAGATTTCAACTACCTCCAAATAAACTGGCAAGAGGAAGTAGGGAAAAGAGAAAAGGGAGTGGAGTTTTTACAGTGTGTACATGGCTCTTTTCTTACCCAGTATGTGAGAAGCCCAACAAGAGAGAAATCACTGCTGGACCTGGTAATAGGAAATGAACCAGAACTGATAAAAGAAGTAAGCGTAGGGGGAACATCTAAGCAATAGTGATCATAACAAGGTTTAGAATAGTGATTTGAGTAAGACAAAGACCAAAGTAATAGATTGGAAAAAGGCTAATTTTGAGAGGATGAGAATGGAATTGGAACAGGTAAACTGGGGAAAAAAATTGACACACACAAATAGAACAGCAGTGGATAATATTCAGAATGGAGTTCAGGAGAAATATATTCCTCTAAAAAGCAAGAACAAACAATAATGAAACACCATGGATGAATAAAGAGATACGGGTAAAATTGAAACTAAAGAAAAAGGCATATAAGTACATAAACAATATGTAGTCTAGGATATAATATAGACAGGATAATAAACATTTATACGGAGAGGTTAGGAAAGAAGTAAAAAAAAACAATTAGGAAAGCAAGGAGGAACTGAAATTAAATTATCAAAGAATATAAAAAGAAATAAAGTATTCTACAAACACATAAATAACAAGAAAAATTGGGATTGGGCCACTAAGGGATGCACAAGATAAATTCACAAGTAATGACAGCAAAACGGCAGAAATATTGAATAGTTACTTTGTCTCAGTATTTACATCAAGTTACATCGAAACTATAGCACAGAAACAGGCCATTCGGCCTAACTGATCTATGCTGGCGTTTATGCTCCACAGGTGCCTCCTCTGTTCCTACTTCATCTAATCCTATCAACATATTCCCTTTTCCCTCGTGCTTATCTGGTTTTCCCCTTAAATGCATCTGCTATTTGCCTCAACTACTCCTTGTGGTAGCGTGTTCCACACTCTTACAACTCTGGGTAAAGAAGTTTCTCCTGAATTCCCTATTGGATTTATTAATCACTATTTTACATTGATGACCTCTAGTTTTGGACTTCCCCACAAGTGGAGATATTTTCTCTTCATAATCTTAAAGACCTCTATCAGGTCACCCCTCAGCCTTTTCTAGAGAAAAGAGCCCCGGGGAGACTAACAAGGTGGGCAGGACATTTAGAAGAAGGGTTGAAAAAGATATTAAAACATTTGATAGAAAGTGGGGGGTGGGGGGGGGGGAGATAATTGATAAACTAATCAAACTTGGGGAGGATATGACCCCTGGTCCAGATGGATTGCATCTGTGAATATTAAAAGTTAGGGAGGAGATAGCTGTCTCTGTTTCTGTATGGGAAAGATAATGGAATCTTTACTCAAAGATGTAATAGACATCTGGAGAACAAATATATAATCATAGTAGGTACAACACAGAAGGAGGCCATTTGGCCCATCAAGCCTGTGCCGGCTCTTTAAGAGCAATCGAGTTAGTCCTTTTCCTCGTAACTCTGCAAATTTTTTTCCCTTCAAGTATTTATCCAATTCCTCTTTGAAAGCCATGTTTGAATCTGCTTCCACCACCCTTTCAGGCAGCGCATTCCAGATCATAACCACTCACTGCATAAAAGTTTCTCCTCACGTTGGTTCTTTTGCCAATCATCTTAATTCTGTCCTCTAATTCTCGACCCTTCCAATGGGAACAGTTTCTCTTTATTTACTTTATCTAAACCCTTCGTGATCTTGAACATTTCTATCAAATCTTCTATCAACCTTCTCTGCTCAAAGGAGAACAACCCCAGCTTCTAGTCTGTCCACATAACTGAAGTCCCTCATCCCTGGAACCATTCTAGTAAATCTTTTCTGCACCCTCGCTAAGGCCTTCACATCCTTTCTAAAGTGTGGTGCCCAGAATTGGACACAATATTCCAATTGTGGCCAAACCAGTGTTTTACAAAGGTTCAACATAACTTTCTTGCTTTTGTACTCTATGCCTCTATTTATAGAACAGAGGATCGTGTACTCTTTTTTTAACGGCTTTCTCAACCTGTCCTGCAACCTTCAAAGATTTGTGCACATATACCCCCTTTAGAATTGTACCATTTAGTTTATATTGCCTCACCTCATTCTTCCTGCCACAATGTATCACTTTGCAATTCTCTGCTTTAAATTTCATCTGCTATGTGTCCGCCTGCCTGCCTGTCTGTCCTCTTGCAGTCTATTACTATCCTCCTTATTGTTTACTACACTTCCAAGTTTTGTGTCATTTGCAAATTTTGAAATTGTGCCCTGTACATCCAAGTCATTAATATATATCAAAAAAGGAATGGTCCTATTACCGACCCCTGGGGAATACCACTGTATAACCTTACTCCAGTCTGAAAAACAACCGTTCACCACTACTCTGTTTCCTGTCACTTAGCCAATTTTGTATCCATGCTGCCACTGCCCCTTTTATTCCATGGGCTTCAATTTTTGCTGACAAGCCTATTATGATGTGACACTTTATCAAATGCCTTTTGAAAGTACATGTACACATCAGCTGCACTGCCCTCATCAATTCTCTGGTGCCTCATGAAAAGCTCAATCAAGTTTGTTAAACCCAATTTGCCTTTAACACAACCGTGCTGGCTTTCCTTTATTAACCCATACTTGTCCAAGTGACTATTAATTTTGTCCTGGATTATTGTTTCAAAAGCTTCTCCACCACAGAGGTTAAACTGACTGGCCTGTAGTTGCCAGGTTTATCCTTACACTTTTTTTTGAACAAGGGTGTAACATTTGCAGTTCTATAGTTCTCTGGCTCCATGCCCATATCTTGAGCATTGGAAGATTATGGCCAGCACCTATGCAATTTCCATCATTACTTTCCTTAGCAACCTAGGATACATCCCATTGGGATCGGGTGACTTATCTACTTTAAGTACAGCTTATCTACTTTAAGTACCTCCTTTATCAATTTTCTAGCTCATCCAGTATCTCAACTACCTCATCTTTCACTGTTACTTTGATAGCATCTTCCTTGTACTTTCCATATTCAGACATCTGTCATACCCCCCCCCCCCCCTTTTTCTGCTTCATCTTACTCTCTATCTCTTTAGTCATCCAGGGAGTTCTGGCTTTAGATGCCCTACCTTTCCACTCTCGTGGGAATGTACCTAGACTGTACCCAAACCATCTCTTTAAATGCAGCCCATTGTTTGGTTGCAGTATTACCTGCCAATCTTTGATTCCAATTTACCCAGACTATATTAGGATAGTTGAAGTCCCCCATTATCACTACTCTATAGTTCCTGCACCTCTCTGTAACTTCCCTGCAAATTTGCTCCTCTATATCCTTCCGACTAATTGGTGGCCTATAGAATACACCCAGTAGTGTAATGGCGCCTCTATTGCTTCTTAATTCTAAACAAATAGATTCTGTCCTTGACCCCTGAAGGACATATTCTCTCGTGCTCTCGCACTGAAATATTCTCAATCTATACTGCCCCATCCCCCTTTTTCTTTCCTGAACACCGTATATCCAGGAATATTTAGTACCCAATCCTACCCTTTTTTGAGCCAGGTCTCTGTTATTGCCACTACAATCATATTCCCATGTGGCATTTGCGCCTGCAGCTCACCAAACTTATTTACCACGCTTCGTGCGTTTACACACATGCACTTTAAACCTATCTTCGACCTTCTCGTATTCTCTCTTAGTAATCAAGAATAGTCAGCACGGATTTCAGAAGGGAAAGTCATGCTTGACCAACCTTATTGAATTCTTTGAAGTAACAGAAAGGGTAGATAAGAGTAATGCAGTAAATGTAATAATATTTGGATTATCAATAGACCTTCGTTATGCATTGTAGACTCGTGGCTGAGGTCAGAGCATGTGGAGTCAGCGGACAGGTAGCAGAATGGTTAGCAAGCTGGCTACAAAACAGAAAAGAGAGAGTAGGGGTTAAGGGTAGCTACCCAGACTGGGAAAAGGTGGGAAGTGGTGTTCCACAGGGATCGGTGTTGGGATCACTCTTGTTCACAATTTACATTAATGATTTGGATTCGGGAATCTGAAGTACAATTCCAAAATTTGCGGACGACGCTAAATTGGGGGGCTGTAATTAATACAAAGGAAGAATGCGTCAAAATGCAAGAGGACATAATAAACTTGCAGAATGGGTGTGTAATTGGCAAATGAATTTGAATATAGTTAAGTGTGGGGTAGTGCATTCTGGTAGGAAGACTAAGGAGGCCACGTACTGCTCGGATAATCTAAACTGGATAGAGGAGTAAAAGGATTTAGGTGTACAGATACACATTACTAAGAGGTGACACAGGTTAATAAGGCCATAAAAAAGTCAAATCAGGCAGTAGAGTTCATTTCTAGAGGGATAGAATTGAAAAGAAAAGAAGTTATGTTAAACTTATATAGAATTTTGGTTAGACCACATTTGGAGTATTGTGCACAGTTCTGGTCTCATATTATGGAAAGGATGTAGAGGCATTGGAGAGGGTGCGCAAAAGATTCACCAGAACTGAGAGGATATCCTTATCAGGAAAGGCTGAACAGGCTTGGGGCTCTTTTCTCTAGAAAAGAGAAGGCTGAGGGGTGACCTGATAGAGGTCTTCAAGATTATGAAAGGGTTTGATGGGGTAGACATAGAGAAAATATTTGCACTTGTAGGGGAGTCCAAAACTAGAGGTCATAAATATAAAATAGATGCTAATGAATCCAATAGGGAATTCAGGAGAAACTTCTTTGCCCAAAGAGCGGTAAGAATGTGGAACATGCTACCACAAGGAGTAGTTGGGGCAAATAACATAGATGTGTTTAAGGGGAAGCTGGATAAGTACATGGAGAAAGGAATAGAAGGCTTTCCTGATAGGGATAGATGAAGTCGGGAGCAAGGAGGCTCATGGGGAGCATAGATCAGTTAGGCCAAATGACCTGTTTCTGTGCTGTAGCTGCGATGTTACTTGATGTATTAGTGTCAATATTGAAAGTCAAATGAATAAATTTCCTGTTTTCATTTACTAGCAAAGTTCCCCTTGTGTATCTTGGCTGTAAATTGCTGGATTGCGGAAATCTGTTAAGCATAGCCATTGGAGCAACGTCTTTTTTTATTCAGTTATAGTTTCTGATATTTGAAAATAATTGTGTAAGATAGATGAGTAACAATGCAAGTATCTAGGACAGACCCATCATTCAGCTGGTAGAAAGCACCAGAGCACAGAGCTCCAACCGAAGGCACTTTCTCAGAAGTTGAGAATCGTGATCTTCCTTAATCTTCAGCTGCATAAATGCCCCACCCATATATTATTTTTTTTAAATTATTGTAATTGTGTCAGCTTTTGGTGTCCAGCTTCTCATTCTGCTGATTTTCAAATTAGAATCTTCAAATATTCCAGCATGAAAACAAGCCATTTGGCACATTCAAGTCTGCACTGGCGTTTATCTCCACAAATCAGAATTCTAATCCTACTTACCATACGCTTTAGTTTTCACAAGAGACTTCTGAATTTGCCTTCAAGAATTTTTGGACTCAGCTTCAACAAATCGTGGGGGAAAAATTCCACATTCTAAATAATTTGTATTTTTTTTAACATCCCCTTTAATTATTTTTTGGATTATTTTGTGAACCATTGATACCTGACATTTTGCAGATCCCATAATTGAACTTTAGGTGGAATCAAGTTTGCCATTCAAATCTAAAACTAATTTGTATGAACAAGATAATCTAGGTTTGGTGCCTGATAGTAGTCAGATCAGCAGCTGAGGTTCTACATTTGGCCTTGATACCCTTGGGCTACAGAGAAGAAAAATTGGCCAGGATTATTCCTCCTGATAGTTATCCAGCCGCCACTACTGGAAAGTATGTACCTTGGCTGAAAATAGGATCTGGCTTGGTCATGTTGCCTCCTGCAGCCAAATAACCAGCGTACACATGAATAACGGCCACTTGCATAAGGTGCTGGAAGGCAGCCAGTGCCTCTGGAATCATACCGTCCATGTAATCAAGGGAGGGAAGAGGAGAAAAATTGGTGAGGGGGAGAAAAGGAGCATAATGCAGTAGTTAAAAGTAACGATACAAGTGTGGTGTGTGTCGTCCCGTCGCCCCACAACATATGGATGTGTATACACTAAGTTTGTGACAAAGTCTTGTATTTTGTTCCAAAAGAAGGTGCAGGGATGGACAGTGAGGTTATAATGTCTTGTACTTGTATCTGGAGCTTAACGCTGAAGGGTTCAATTTTGAGAATATACTTGACTAAACTTGGAGGTCATGGCTCACTCTTGATCCTATTTGAATTACTTTAACCAGTGCGGGTTTCCTGGATTTTAACTTTCGTGGTCTACATAAGATTTTGTTTGGAATGGTTTGTTTTCCTGGGCTAGAGTGGACATGCAGTGCAAATGGGTCAGTGCGGCCCTGGATTATCTGCTTAACCATTGCCTTGTATAACCAATTGTAAACAATTTTACAACACCAAGTTATAGTCCAGCAATTTTATTTTAAATTCACAAGCTTTCGGAGGCTTCCTCCTTCGTCAGGTGAACGATGTGAAAACGATTATTTTGTGAACCATTGATACCTGACATTTTGCAGATCCCATAATTGAACTTTAGGTGGAATCAAGTTTGCCATTCAAATCTAAAACTAATTTGTATGAACAAGATAATCTAGGTTTGGTGCCTGATAGTAGTCAGATCAGCAGCTGAGGTTCTACATTTGGCCTTGATACCCTTGGGCTACCCTTGGTGAGGGGGAGAAAAGGAGCATAATGCAGTAGTTAAAAGTAACTACTTTTAGGTGAACTTGATTCCACCTAAAGTTCAATTATGGGATCTGCAAAATGTCAGGTATCAATGTTTCACAAAATAATCGTTTTCACATCGTTCACCTGACGAAGGAGGAAGCCTCCGAAAGCTTGTGAATTTAAAATAAAATTGCTGGACTATAACTTGGTGTTGTAAAATTGTTTACAATTGTCAACCCCAGTCCATCACCGGCATCTCCACATCTTGTATAACCAAGGAAGGAATTATCAAAGACAGTTTAATGACCGCTATTGTGAATCTTCTGAAAAGCTATTAAAATTAGCCCACATAGATGCTGTTTTTTTTTTATCAGTCATAACTTGAGCAGGCAAGCAACAGGTTACCGGCTCCAGATTTGGGTTAAGAGCTCAAACACTGGAAATGATGCAAATCATTTAATTACCAACTTGGGTGAATAGGGCACAATTTCAAAATTTGCAGATGACACAAAACTTGGAAGGGTAGTAAACAGTGAGGAGGATAGTGATAGACTTCAAGAGGATATAGACAGGCTGGTTACATGGGCGGACATTTAGTGCCGAAAAATGTGAAGTGATACATTTCGGTAGGAAGAATGAGCAGAGGCAACATAAACTATGGGGCATAACTCTAAAAGGGGTACAGGAACAGAGAGACCTGGGGGTATATGTGCACAAATCGTTGAAGGTGGCAGGACAGGTTGAGAAAGTGGTTTAAAAAGCATACGGGATCCTGGGCTTTATAAATAGAGGCATTGGGTACAAAAGTATGGAAGTCATGATGAACCTTTATAAAACACTGGTTCGGCCACAACTGGAGTATTGTCCAGTTCTGGGCACCGCACTTTAGGAAAGATGTGAAGGACTTGGAGAGGGTGCAGAAGAGATTTAATAGAATGATTCCAGGGATGAGGGGCTTTAGTTACGTGGATGGACTGGAGAGGTGGGATTGTTCTCCTTGGAACACAAAAGGTTGTGAAGAGATTTGATAGAGGTATTCAAAATCATGAAGGGTCTAGACAGAGTAGATAGAGATAAACTGTTCCCATTGGCGGAAGGGTCAAGAACCAGAGGACATAGATTAAAGGTGATTGGCAAAAGAATCAAAGGTGACATGAGGAAAAACTTTTTTACACAGCGAGTGGTTAGGATTTGGAATGCACTGCCCGAGGGGGTGGTGGAGGCAGATTCAATTATGACCTTCAAAAGGGAACTGGATAAGTACTTGAAAGGAAAAAATTTGCAGGGCTACAGGGATAGAGCAGAGGAATGAGACTAGTTGGATTGCGCTTGCATAGAGCCTGCGTGGACTTGATGGGCCAAATGGCCTCCTTCAATATTCAATTGAAGAAAAAGTATCCAAACAAACTGATCTTCGTGTTTGATGCAAGCAATGAAGCATGCATTACTTTGAATGCATTTGATTTATTAAAAAAAGATTTATTTTTTTTTGTTCGGTCTACCTTATTATCTGGACCAACCATGCCCCACTATTAATGGAATAAGCTAATTTCTTTTTAAATTAATATAATTTCCAGTGGGCACTGAGCAACATGCAAGAGCAATCCATAGTGATATGCGAAGTGCTGGCAGTCCCCTTTGTAGAATGAATATGAAATTAGGTGCTCGGAGGAGTACAGTATATTTCAAGGATGCTTTATAAATTGTGCTGGTGTTGACTATTCAACTGGAGCTATCTACTCCAATCCCATTTCCCTGGCCTTTCTCTGTATCTTGTTATGTTCAATACTTAACCAATTCCCTTTTTAAATAATAATTCTTGGTCTCAATGGCCATTTTTGGTAAATCATTCCATCCTCTAATCATGCTCTGAGGAAAAAATCTCTTAGCTCCCCCTTCATAGTGATTGACTTGATGCTCCCATATAATTTGCCAATCAGTGGAAACAATCTTTTGCTATTTACCCCTTTTTAAACCCTTTCATAATTTTGAAAATCTCCTTGATCCTTCCTGAACCTTCTCTGTTCCAATGGGGGGAAAAAATCAGAACTTTTCAAACTTCATCTCATTCCTGGTAATGTTCCAATAAATCTTCGCTGTACAAAATGCAAAAAGACATCAATGAACTTGCAGAATGGGAATGTAATTGGCAAATGAATTCCAGTATAGATAATTGTGAGGTGGTGCATTTTGGTAGGAAGAATGAGGCCACATACTCCTTCCAAAACATCTAAATGGAGTAGAGGAACAAAGGGATCTGGGGGTACAGATACACAAATTACTAATAACAGCAGCACAGGTTAATAAGACCATTTTTTAAAAAGCTAACAAAGCACTGGGGTTCTTTTCTAGAGGGATAGAATTGAAGAACAGAGAAGTTATGTTAAACCTATATAGAGCCTTGGTTCGATCACAGTGTACTGGTCTCCATATTATAAAAAGGATATCGAGGCAATGGAAAAGGTGCAACAAAGATTTACAAGGATGATACCAGAACTGAGAGGTTATACTTATCAGGAACGATTGAACAGGCTGCAGGTCTTTTCTCTAGAAAAGAGAAGACTGAGGGGTGACCTGATAGAGGTCTTTAAGATTATGAAAGGATTTGATAGGATCGACATAGAGAAGATGCTTCCACTTGTGGGGGAGTCCAAAATTAGGCCATAAATATGAGTCACTAATAAATCCTATAGGGAATTAGGAGAGAGTGGTTAGAATGTGGAACTTGCTACCACAAGGAGTAGTTGAGACGCATAGCACAGATACATTTAAGGGGAAGTCAGATAAACACATGAGGGAGAAAGGAATCAAAGGTTATGCTAATACGGTTAAATGAAGAGGGGTGGGAGGAGGCTCGTGTGGAGCATAAATACTGGCATCGACCAGTTGGGCTGAATGGCCTGTTTCTGTCATGTACATAAGAACATAAGAAATAGGAGCAGGAGTAGGCCAATCGGCCCCACGAGCCTGCTCCGCCATTCAATAAGATCATGGCTGATCTGATCCTAACCTCAAATCTAAATTCATGTCCAATTTCCTGCCCGCTCCCCGTAACCCCTAATTCCCTTTACTTCTAGAAAACTGTCTATTTCTGTTTTAAATTTATTGAATGATGTAGCTTCCTGGGGCAGCAAATTCCAAAGACCTACTACCCTCTGAGTGAAGAAGTTTCTCCTCATCTCAGTTTTGAAAGAGCAGCCCCTTATTCTAAGATTATGCCCCCTAGTTCTAGTTTCACCCATTCTTGGGAACATCCTTACCGCATCCACCCGATCAAGCCCCTTCACAATCTTATGTTTCAGTAAGATCGCCTCTCATTCTTCTGAACTCCAATGAGTAGAGTCCCAATCTACTCAACCTCTCCTCATATGTCCACCCCCCTCATCCCCAGGATTAACCGAGTGAACCTTCTTTGTACTGCCTCGAGAGCAAGTATGTCTTTTCTTAAGTATGGACACCAAAACTGTATGCAGTATTCCAGGTGTGGTCTCACCAATACCTTTATATAACTGCAGCAATACCTCCCTGTTTTTATATTCTATCCCCCTAGCAATAAAAGCCAACATTCCGTTGACCTTCTTGATCACCTGCATACTAACTTTTTGATTTTCTTGCACTAGGACCCCCAGATCCCTTTGTACTGCAGTACTTTCCAGTTTCTCGCCATTAAGATAATAACTTGCTCTCTGATTTTTCCTGCCAAAGTGCATAACCTCACATTTTCCAATATTGTATTGCATCTGCTAAATCTCCGCCCACTCACCCAGCCTATCTATATCCCCTTGTAGGTTTTTTATGTCCTCCTCACTCTCTACTTTCCCTCCCATCTTTGTATCATCTGCAAACTTTGATATGTTACACTCGGTCCCCTCCTCCAAATCGTTAATATAGATTGTAAAGAGTTGGGGACCCAGCACCGACCCCTGCGGAACACCACTGGCTACTGGTTGCCAGTCCGAGAATGAACCATTTATCCCAACTCTCTGCTTCCTGTTAGATAACCAATCCTCGACCCATGCCAGAATATTACCCCCAATCCAGTGATTCTTTATCTTGAGCAATAATCTTTTATGTGGCACCTTGTCGAATGCCTTCTGGAAGTCTAAATACACTACGTCCACTGGTTCCCCTTTATCCACCCTGTACGTTATGTCCTCAAAGAACTCAAGCAAATTTGTCAGACATGACTTCCCCTTCGTAAAGCCATGCTGACTTTGTCCTATTAAATTATGTTTATCCAAATGTTCCGCTACTGTCTCCTTAATAATGGACTCCAAAATTTTACCCACCACAGATGTTAGGCTAACTGGTCTATAATTTCCAGCCTTCTGCCTACTACCCTTTTTAAATAACGGTGTTACATTAGCAGTTTTCCAATCTGCCGGGACCTTTGCCGAGTCCAGAGAATTTTGGAAAATTATTACCAAAGCATCCACAATCCCTACTGCCACTTCCCTCAAGACCCTGGGATGTAAGCCATCAGGTCCAGGGGATTTATCCGCCTCGAGTCCCATTAATTTACTGAGTACCAGTACGTTCTATATAATTCCATGCCTCCAGTATTTCTTATGAGAGCGCATCCAGTTCTACATGCAGTATTCTGTGGCCTAACCAATGTCTTCTACAAATTCAACATCACTTCCTTGTTTTTTTTTCAGTAGCCCATGTATAAAACCCAGAACCTAATTTGCCTTTTTAATGGCCTTTTCCGGCTGCACTTCCATCTTTGATCTTTGTATCTGCACCTCTAGATCTCTCATCGCTTCTCCACTCTTAGGAAATATATCAGATATTAAGATCCTTTCACTTTTTTCCTAAAGTGTAATATTTCATATTTCTCCACATTAGACTATCTGCCACCTATCTGCCCACTCTGCTAATCTGTATTGCTGAAATCTCTTGCATTTTCCCTCCAGTTGCCATGCCCCATAATTTGATAGTCAGCAAACTATCATTCCTTTTGTGCATATGCCCATGTTTGCATAAATTGGAAAATAAAGTTTCCATTGCCGATCCCTGCAGCACACCCATATCCGACAATCTGACGAAACATCCATTTGCCCCTATTTGTTATCTATCCCTCACCCATCCCTATTGTTAATGATGTGTGTAATTCCAGATGTAATTGTTGATTTTTCTGATCCTCAGCAAAGTTTTGCAGCTTTTTTTTAAAATGTTGAGTGGACAAGGGTCTTTAAAGTTATGTTTTTGTGGTGTTTTCCAGTTTTATTTTTAGCATCAGAAACTGGGAGAAAAATGGGGAAAAATTAAGCGACCAAAAGTGGGTAAATTTGGGGGAAAAAAAATCAATTTTTTGAACATCACTAAACATCAACAAAACAAGAGAGAGACTGACTAGGTACAGTTAAGCTAAATGGCAGCAATTACTTACACAGTTCATACTCACTACTTTTATGGTGCTCAATAACAGTTTCATTAAGTTTCCATCATCAGAAAATACAATTAAGCTATTTTAGCGGTAAATACATTTTATAATATTTTGTGAATGGACCGTGCGCTGCACAATGCATGATATTGATTGTTGAAATGTTGCATTTAAAGTAGCACATTAACAGCATGGTATTGTGAATCACAAATTTTTTAGTATATGCTGTAAACTGTATGTTATCATTATATGCGGCATATCCATTTTGTTAATAACATCACCGTCTCTTTGTGCATCCTAAAACTACACAAGCCATTCACATGCATCTCCAGTCTTTTTAAGAAAATAATAGGGAATTTTCTTCTTTTTCTTCTGGATTTGAGGATTTTTTTAAACCAATTCACCACCCAAAAAACAGGAATTTGTCAGTGAAAATTAGTAAAGGATCATGTTAAAGGTACCTGCAAGTGGATAATGTATCTATTATATTGAGGTAAAATCTCATTGATTCAGACACTAACCAGTAGCTATTTTGATAGTCTAAAGTTGCTTCAAGTAGTGGATGACTTTTTCATGTATGTTGAATGTTGCTCTTGCTCAGAATACCCATCAGACTTTGTCTGAATTGAAGCCAAAATACCAAAACTTTCTAACCAGCGCTCAGAATGGATTACATTCCAAGACGAAATCTCGAAAGGATCTTATGGAAAGAATTTCAGACAAGTCCTGCGCAGATGTTTTGAAGGCAATTGAAGACATCAAGCATGAAAATCAAACGCTAAATCAAGAGGCTGAGCTTCAACAGAAGACACTACTGGTACATTTTTTTACTTTGTTAGATATAGCATGAGTATATTTATGAAGTTCCCATGTTCAACTTTGACTTGTTATATTTATAGAAATCTTAATTTATTTCCAAAAGTTTTCTATATTGGAATCTGCTGTAGTGTTTCCATGGATCTATTTCAGTGACTTGATGCCCTATTTTAAATTACTACAAATTCTTGCACTTTGCTTTTGATTCATATTCAACATCTGCTCAACATGAAAGTTGTGAATCAATACCATAAGGATAAGAGAATTAAAATGATGTGGCTCCAAATTATATACCCAAATTTTAGTTTTGTGAATGTTGCCTAAAAGAAGATCCATTTCCCACTGCTTAGCCTTTGCAAGTTCAGGTCTGCATTTAGGTCATAGTTGGAGGGTAAAGCACCAAAGCAATACTTAATAGAAACATTGAGATTAACTTTTCATTTGTTATTCTCAACACATCATTGGAGTTGAGCTGGCCTTGCCAATATTTTGGCAAAACCATACTGTTACAAATTTATAGATATTCTCTCTGGTTCAACCTCAGGCTCCAATGAACAGACAAGCACCTTTGCTGCCCAGTATTTAGTTAAATGATAGTGCAACCATGTAGTTTTCTGGAAGGTGGATTTTAAGAAGCCAATTTGTAAATGAGAAAAAATGGCTAATGTTACATCAAATATATAAGTGAACAGGATAGTTTTTACATGATTCAGTCAATTCCCTACTGCTACTGATATCCTGAAACAAAAATGATTAACTGTACGCCTATTAGGGACTAAATCCACTCACAAATTAGCAGTCCCTGTACTAACTGGCACTAACATTTTCTCTTACAGGCAGTATCTGGTCATATCTCAGCCTGGTATGGCTGTCTCCCTCTGCCTAAATAAAGTGCAAAATCTCTGTTCCTCATACGTGATTTTTCCAGAGTCAGTCAGACACACACACTCAGATGTTGACTTCTAACTGCTCCCTGAACCTTGTCAAGGATTGGTATGTTGAGCTGCCAATCTAACTTATACCCATGAATGAGGACGCCCTCCCCCCCCCCCCCCCTCCCACACACACACACACACTTTTTTTGATGTAGGGACTCATGACAATTACACACTTTTAAGCTAAGTCCCCTGCTGGGCACATCGAATGAAAACCATTTTTGTATCAAGGGTACTAACTGCTTTGGGCTGAGGCCAGTGACTTCCCATTCTCTTAAAACTTGTGATATGTGCAAGAGTACACAACATACGAACAGTGACGGACAGGAAAAGACCTTCTGGTGCATCCCATCTGTTCCACACAATTGTGATGATACCTTGTGTATCACAATATATACACTCCCCACCCCACCCAAAACCATGAGATCTCCTAGAAGTGAAAAACCAGATTTTAAAAACTCAGGCCAATTTGGTGGCGTGTGTGTGGGGGGAGGGGGGGAATCTGAGAAATTCCTCTGACCTCTTAAGCGATCAAAACTAGATCAGTTTTGATGGCTTTTTGGTCTGGTACTCTACCTAATTGTCCTAATCAACATTCTAGATGGCTTGTGTACCCCTGGAAGTTAACTTTTTGTAAACTGAATCTAACTTCAGAGCACAATTGTATTTTAAACCAAAATTCCTTCCAAGCCAAATTGATAAGTTTTGATGTTATACACAGGAATTACTTTCCTTTAAAAGATTTTTGGCATAGTCAGTGATGTATAAAACACCAGCACAAATTTGTATACCAGTTTGTTCTTTGCCACCTAGGAAAACATTCCTCCACTTCACCATGTCAATTAAGACAGCAGTTCAGTTAGGTTTTTACTGGGTGCCATCAAAACCCTTTTGCTTTCTTCCTTAATTTATCTACTGTTTTCTGTAGAAAAGTTTTAGTACAGAAAAAGATTTTTTTTCCTTATTTTGGTGCACTGCTCTGAACTACACTAGACCGGGGCTTGCTCAGTGACAATTACAACAAGTTGCATTTATATACTGCCTTAAAGGTACTTCCCATGGCATTACAGATGTGTAATAGGGAAAACAATGGATGCTGATCCAAAGAATTAGATGCTAGAAGTGGCCAAAAATTTGATCAAAGAGGAGCATCTTGGAGTAGAGTAGTGGAGCTTTAGGGAGGGATTTAAAGTGTGAGGCCTCGACGGCTGAAGGGCTGTCGCCATTGGTGGGGGAGTTGCATAAAAGGCCTGAGAGATGGGAAAGGGTGAGGCTATGGAGAGATTTAAACATGAGGTGAGTATTTTAAATTAAACATAGTGGGAATGGGAGTCAACGTAGGTCAGTGAGGAAAGGGATGATGAACAGGCATGACTTGGTGCAGGATAGAATATGGGCAGCAGAGTTTTGGATGAGTTGAACTTTATGGAGGGTAGAGGAGAGAAGCCAGCCAGGAAAACATTGGAATATTTGAGTCTGGAGGTGACATAAACAAATGTACAGAGGTGGAGTTGGGAAATGTTATGGTAGTGAAGTAGGTGGTATTTGTGATGGAGAGGATATGGGGCCAAAAGCTCAACTCAAGGTTGAATAGAAATCTGAAGTTGCATACAGTCTAGTTCACCTTAAGACAGTGGCTGGGATAGGGGTTAAAGTCAATGGTAAGGGTGTGGAGTTTGTGTTGGGGGCTGACTTCAATCTTCCCAATGTTTAACTGGAGGAAATTATAGCTCATCCAAAGCTGGTTTTCTGCTAACAGTTTGGTGCAAAGGCAGTGGAGGGGCCGAGAGAGATGGTGGGGAGATAGAGCTGGATGTCATCAGCAAATTGGTGGAAGTTGGCCCCATGTTTGTGGATAATGTTGCCTTTTTTTAATTCGTTCATGGGATGTGGGTGTTGCTGGCGAGGCCAGCGTTTATTGCCCATCCCTCATTGCTCTTGAGAAGGTGGTGGTGAGCTGACGCCTTAAACCGCTGCAGTCCGTGTGGTGAAGGTTCTCCCACAGTGCTGTTAGGAAGGGAGTTCCAGGATTTTGATCCAGCGACGATGAAGGAACGGTGATATATTTCCAAGTTGGGATGGTGTGTGACTTGGAGGGGAACGTGCAGGTGGTGTTGTTCCCATGTGCCTGCTGCCCTTGTCCTTCTAGGTGGTAGAGGTTGCAGATTTGGGAGGTGCTGTCGAAGAAGCCTTGACGAGTTGCTGCAGTGCATCCTGTAGATGGTACACACTGCAGCCACTGTGCGCCGGTGGTGAAGGGAGTGGATGTTTAGGTTGGTGGATGGGGTGCCAATCAAGCGGGCTGCTTTGTCCTGGATGGTGTTGAGCTTCTTGTGTTGTTGGAGCTGCACTCATCCAGGCAAGTGGAGAGTATTCCATCACACTCCTGACTTGTGCCTTGTAGATGGTGGAAAGGCTTTGGGGCAGCACAGAGATGAAGAGGAGGTCCGAGGAAGGATCCTTGGGGGATTCCCGAGGAAACTGCGCAGCATGGGAAGATAAGGTATTGCTGGATCGGGTATGCAAGAGTGAAACCCAGCAAGTGCAATCCCACTGGGCTAGACGGTGGAGGAGAGTCGTTGGAGGAGGATGGTGTGGTTCACTGTGTTGAAGGCTGTAGAGTTGTTGAGGATGACATATAATGCATTGCTATCACTGAGAATGTAATTTCTGACTATGGTTGAGTCCATTTTGGTGGTGGAAATCTGATTAGAGCGATGCAAACGGAGTTGTAGGAGAGACTGGCATAGATCTGGGAGGCAACATGTTCAGATACTTTGTCCTTGCAAACTACTACCCATCTCCAATCTTTCCTCTCCAGAAGAGTTACGGGTGATTTTTTTTTTTGAATATAGAGCTTTTTGATGCAGAACATCGTGTAGTTCCACTTTTAAAGGCATGCTTCAGATATCAAGACCTGTATCATTTATCAATGCACTGTACTGGTCATGGGTGGACCATGACCTACCATGTCAGCATGGTAGAACATTATCCACCTATGATCACTAGATGTCGAAGGCTTGGTGTGCAGCAGGTTTTTAAAGTGTCATTTGGACATGATTGTCTACAGTGCTTAGCCATCAAGCATGATTCCTTTTATTATACTTTATTTGCCTCACTTTTCCAGCATGTATCCAGCAGGACGGACTGAAAAGAATATCAATTTTATGTAGTATATTAGGCAAAGAGGAATAATAAAGATCACTCGTGTCCCATTTCAGTTGAAGGTTTGAAGTCTGTCTGCCATCCCTGTGTTGCTGCCCTCTATTGCATAATAATCGGCAGTGCAATTCCATTAGACCAGTGTAAATTTGTATGCTATTATGGAATTCATAGAATATTGTCAGTTTTGCAGGGACCATATCTACACAATTTCTTCCACACTATACAAGTCCAATAGTACGTAGAGGACAAACCACATTCAAAGAATGAGGTCGTCCATAAGAAAGCTATGTATTTCAACTTTAGATCCACATTTTATTTAGTTTATTAATGAGAAATAGTTTCTTGTATTGCTGCACAGTATACTACGCTACTAGAAATTGTTCATTTTGCCCTCCTGTTTCCTGATAGAATGAAGCCAAGTTTTATGAGTCGATACGGATTGGATATGAAAAGTACATCAGGAATTCTTGCGATGAACTGGCTAATGAGAAGAAAAAGAATGAGGAGCTGCTCTTACAGATTGAAGCGCTCAGACAGCGTTCATTCAACGAAAATGGCTGTGATCCGTTATTAGCTGTGGAGAACCAGAAGCTGAACAGAAAACTGAAGACAGATGAGCAATTGCTACAGGTATTTAAACAGCATTAATGCTCCATACTGAATTGCTTTTATAGGTTAGAGGAAATAATCACTGAAAAAGATTTGAAAACTGTATTGGGAAAATAACCCATCATTGTGATCATCTCTGAGTTTCTCAAATTATCTTGTTACGGTTCATTCATTGGAATGTGAACATGTAACTATCTTTATCCAGTTCCTATTTTATAAATTTGGGACAGCAGCAATAATACTGTGGCAAAGTGCACTCTGATATGCTGATAAATAACATCGCGTGATTGCTGTATTACTTCAATGTATAATCTGTGCACAGCTCCAATCTGACCTCTGAACAACAATGAGATCAGAGCGCATTCGGCAGTAAACCCAGAAGTAAGTTGTTTTTAAAGCCTATTGAGGAGCCACTTGTTATCTTCACTATTGCAGTTAGAGCCCTTTAACATTCACAAGTAGTCATTACATTTCAGAGTGACCCTTGTGTAGAAGTGTACAATATATTGACAGTGTCTCTACATTTGCATATTGGGACAGAAATGCACTGATCTTGAAATATAGTGCTGCTAAGTAACTTGGGTATGGTATATTTATATCACAACTTTACAATTTCAGAAAATGAGAATAAAAATTCATGAGCTGGAAATGGCACTGGCAGCAAGTCAAGAAACCTACAAACAGCAAGATGATAAAGTCACAGCACTGCAGACAGAGTTAAGATCCAAGACTTTAGAGAACAAACTTGATCTTCAGACAAAATTGTTGAAGGACAGCCAGATTAAAAATCTTGAAGAAACATTGGAACAGCTTAAGGTGTGGGGCTAGATATTGAGCTTATTGTGTGTGAACTGCAAAAATTTGTGCACTACTAACACCAGAAATACTTTTGTTAAATATTTGAGAACTTAAAAGGAGTTGTGTTCCCATAACTTTTTTTAGGGAATACATTCAGAACAACAAAGATCAAATTTCTCCAACCAGCAAACTAGATGCCTACGCTTGAATAATTTTTGCAGGGCTAAAGATGAGGTGGTGACAAAATGAAACTGTTTAATGACTCACAATACATAGCTTAAAAACTAGTTGCACTGTCGCAGCCTGAATTGATAGATGCAATGTTTGTTCAGCTTTCTATGGGGAAAATTTGCTTGTGAGGAATCAAGCCATGCACTCAAAACAAGTGTGCTGTGATTGTTCCAATTATGTGTATGAATGGCAGCAGCATTCAAACTTAGTTGGCAGTTATTTAAATCCACAAAGCCCCATAAAGTGTTTTGGGGGCATTTATTAGTCTGAAGTGAGTTAGTCTGAAATTTTCAAGGAACTTGGGTCAGCCCAGGTAGCTCCTGTAGTTGGTAGGATAATAGGAAAACAGCTATGTATCTGTAAAAGTTAATTACAAAATTAATTTAGAGATGGCAAAGCATTATTTTTCCTATTTGAGGAGTCAGCATAGTCTGGCATCTACTGTAGATCTTTCTTATTTAAAATCTTGAATGTACTTCCAGTCTATAAAACCTTCTTATCACTTTGTTAACATGTTTTGTCAACTTTTTCCATTATAGGTTCCTAGGTCCACATTTATGTAAACTTGTCACCTTTTAGTTGCACAACCTGGTGGTGCTATATTATTTTCTCACACATCACTCAATTTTTAAAGACATTTTCAATTGCCATTTTCTCAGCAACTGAAACATGAACAATCCAAAATAAGAGTTTAAAAAAATTCAAAAATACATATTTCACAATAACACGATTAAGTTTATCCATTGAATTATCTTTTTTGTGTCTTTTAGTTTGAGCTCATTTTTCCAAAAAAACTCATTATTTGAACTACAAAACCCAGGTGATACTCAGTGTGTTTGAAGTTAGAAAATATAAATATTCTAATTACTAACCGCTATTAGGTGTACACATACGGTGACAGAGATGCACGTTGTGTCTTTTCTCATCTTAATTGGAGTTTTTCCAAATAAACAAATGAGTTGAATTCTGAAAGCTAACAAAATTCCAAAACCTAGCCCCAACTAGTGCACTTTTGCATACAATTTTGCTGTGTATTCTCAGCTTTGAAAGGCTAAGAGAAAAACGTGCAGTTTTACCCCAGCTGAATAATTGATTTGTTGAGGTGCTGTCGGGTAATTCTGATGTAGCACATCGTTGGAAATGAAGACTGATTCCTGGACATAAAAAGTTATACCACCAGATTTGGGGGGGGGGGGGGGGGGGGAGTAGGATGTTAGTCAAAACTTTCCTAAGGGCCCTGGGAGATTTTTTTTTGAAGGCATTCATTTTTGGTTTTAAGCATAAGGCTCTTTCTGAAGTCAACAAGGCGGCTTGAGGGTGCTTTCTGATTCTGTCCCCTACTGGTGGTAATTTCAAATTATCTTAGGTTCTAAAATTTACAGAACACATTGTTCTTCAGGATTTGGGAATTATGTTAGCACATGTGACTCACAACAAAAATCACAAAACTGAAATCTGAAGGCAAGTGGTTTGTTGAGAAACAAAACCTGATTGAAAAGGACTGCATGTTCCAGAGTGCTATGAAATTTTTTTGTGTAGGTATATAATGCCTGAATTATCCTGCAGCAGGAAGTATTCACCAGAATATTTTTTGCATTTTTGTGCTATCACAGGCTAAGGTGGACTTAGGAAGTCGGCCTTTCAAAGAGGAGACAACTGAGCTGAAAAATCGGTTGTTTGTATTGGAGATGGAGAAGGTTAAAGAGAGCAAACATCTTGAAAATCAGTAAGGATAGCTGTCTATTTTGTTTAATGTTGACTATTTTCATTTAGACTATTGTAAGTAAAGTGAATTATTTATTTGCAGAATTTGTTCTCTAAAAGCCAGCTTAGAACATAAAGAGGAGTTGCTGAGACAAATGAAGGAAAAACTTCGAAGAAACCAACAAGAACAGGATACCACAAGTTAGTATCTTTTTAATTCATTTCTAAAAAACAAGAGACAAAATTGTCTAACATTGTGCATTCAAATAGTTTGAGATTTTGCTATTGTACACAAATTCAGAATGTAGATTTCAAAATATATCCTAATTCATTTGACCATCAAATTCTGGAAATACATAAATGATTTTGGTCTCTGGTATAGGGGGCATAATGTCAAAATTTACAGGTGACACAAAAACACAGGGGGGCTTTGTGTCTTCAAGGCAGGCAGGGCAATAGATATCAGATGAACTTTCATGAGAAGTTTTGATGCATTTGGGAGGGAAGAATATGAGGATATATGTACACTAACTGGTAACATTTTGAAAAGAATAAAGAACAGACACTTAAAGGGGTTCAAATGCATAAATCTTTCAAATGTGGAGGACAAGTTGATATAGCTGTTATTTTTTAAAAACCAAAAGATCCTAGATTTTATAAGTGGTGTCTACACGCCAAACCTATACACATCATCTTAGGCTACAGTTAGAATATCATATTTTAGGTGTCCTATTTAGGATGACAAGGCCACGGAGAGAGTATAGAACAGGCTTGCTAAGGTGATACTAGGCTTGAAAGGCTTCAGTTATAAGGAGAGACTAACGAAATTAGTCACTTTTTTAATGGAAAAAAGGAGGTTAAGAGACAATCTGATAAAGGTGTTCAAAAGAGGAATTTTGATGAGGTAAATGGGGAAAAATTTAGTTACTGTGAGTCAGTAACTAAAGGGCATAAATTTAAGATCATTTAGCGAAAGATCAAACGGAGTGATTAGGAGAAATATTTTTTATGCCGAAAGTTAAGACATGGAGTGCCCTACCAGAAAGGGTGACGTAAGCAGAACACAATAGTTTTTAAAAGGGAAGTGAATAAGTAAAATAAAATTAAACAGGCACACAGAGAACAGGGGACTGGGTCAGAGAGCTGGCACAGGTGTGATGGGCCAAATGGCTGCCTCCGTCTGCTGTAAAATTACTTTTCGAATAACCAGTTATGGCAAGTGTTTTCCTGAATATGTGAAAAAGGAACTTGGGGATATGTACAATGAATAGTGAGTATGTCGTCCCTAAAGTTTCATGTAAACTTACTCTTTTTTTTTAAAAAAAAAGTAATCAGATAAGTAGCCAGGGTTTGTCTTCATTTTGTTTTGAAAAATACCTTTTAAAAAGTGCATATTTATTACTCCAAGGTAAAAGCTCTAACTGGCACTCTTTGTGTGTCCTTCCCCCTCCCCCGGTAACCATAGCTGCCCCATGTACCAGCCCCTTGATGTAATTGTTTCATTGCTTCCCTCTTGTTCTTGCTGCCCAAATAGAGGCACAACCATTAGAACTTAGACCTGATGCTGCCCAAATTGGTGCTGGAATACACAGCTCACAGCATTTCAGAGATGCTGACATTGCAGATTTGATTCATGCAATCTCCAGACCTGATTTTTGGGTAAAATATAACACTGAGACACTTTGGGTATGTTTTTTTCTCAAATTCAGGAAAGCATCAGTTTCTACCAATCAAAACCAAAAATAATTGTTAATTTATTAGTGGATGTCAGTTTAAAAACTGATTTATTAAAGGCCCCTACTCATCTGGGACCTTGAAGGCCTTTTGGAAATCCAAATAAACATACATCATTGGGAGTTCCATGATACATTTATAACATCCTCAAATTCATCAAGGAAGTTTGCGAAATAGAATCCTTCCCTTTTCTGTCATGTGGTTGTTTATTAGGGCCTTAGCTGTGTAAATATGTCTAGACAACAGTTTGCTTCCTTTTCAGCATAAAACCTTGGGTATGTCCATCAAAGATTACGGATTGAATAGGGTAGTACCATGTATTGCTTTTGGGAGGGCAGGGCCTCTTTGTTTTCCCCCTGCCCCTTCCCCTTCCCAGGAATATTGGAGTTTGCTATGTGTAGTGGCCACGTACTCTGCCTCCTTGTCAAGGGTTTCAAGTTGTCACTGGCTGATTAGCTGTATAGTTGCTGTGTTTCTACATGCTTTTGTTAATGGCTTTCTAACGTAGTCAGATCTTATTTTTTAAAGACGAAATGTTATAGTTAGTAAATTTTTGGATAGCATTGTGTTTAGGATATCCTACTGATATTTCATTAATATTTTTATCAGTTATGGTTGAACATAAAGATGAGACCCGTTCTGCCGATGCATCTCTCTCATGCAGTGCTGGAAGCGGTATAGTTCAGAATGCACTGCTGCTTGTTTTAAATTCAGAGAAAGCTAAACTTAATCGAGATCTAAATCAGCTCAAGAAGGAAAATGCACGTCTTACAAGGTAATCTTTTATATTCAAATATGCCGCCTTTATTCTGTTGGCTATTTAAAATAAAACACTGGCTTCATAGTGCGTACATGCTTTTTGGGTAGTTCTTGCTAGCATCCAAGAGCCATAGCTTAAAAATGGTACAAGTAGTTTCTCAGGGCGGCTGTACTCACTGAAACATCGATTGCACCTCGTGATCCTTTCATATCCACATTCCTCAAGTGCACTCTTTTTTTTCAACAATCATTGATGTTAGTCACTGCTTTTCCTTGTTTGATATTTGTCTTAACACTACATCACTCATTCTTTCTTAGCTGTTTTATTCTTACAATCCTCGTGAATTAGCCCATCAATCACTGGGACTGGGAGGAAAATCACTAGGAACGTGGTCCCTTTTGACATTTGCATGTTTCATGACTTTCCGTACATCCTGCACTTTCATTCTTCTGTTAACAGCATTTTTTCACTGCATTGTGTTTTGGGGGGGAGGGAGACTGGTTTTTCGCTACCTGTATCCATTTTAAAATCTAGGCCTCCCAAATTTCTATACTAACCCAATCATCTGAGCTGCATGGGGTGGTAGTGCGCAATTTCCTGATTTTCACAGAGCACCAAAATGGAAAATCTGCCCTTTGATGTTCAGTTAAAATGCAGCACTCTGTTCTGACCAAATGAGCAGACTGCTCTCTGTTTAGAACGGGGGAAAGAGCAGCTGTACTGTCTTGATAGGGGAAAAGATTATACAGCTGTACTGTCTTGATAGGAATTTGATTCGAATGTAATATAAACCCAGATTTTAAGATTTTTCTCCTTGAATATCAAACAACTTGAGCATATGCTGTTCTCTGTATTGTCCTTTTTTGAAGTTGTGACTTGTGCTACTTTGTAAACTATGCTATAGCATGTAATACAGAAAAATGTGCTTTTTGTGATCTTCAGACTTTTTGCTTTAGAATGTGCTAAATTGCAGAGCGGTAATTATTTAATGCAAGTTTCCCATCTTGCAGTTAAAATATGCAACTTTTAAAAAATTTTCTTGTTATAATCTTATTGCGATCCTGAGAGGAAATTACCTGGAAAAGCTTCCCCTCTCAAATAAAATTAAAGCTCTACTTGGTGTCGGACAATGATATCTCAATTCCTTTTAGAACTGTGACTGAACTAAAATATGAAAATAATAAGCTTAAAGAGAAGGTACGAGTGCCATCAGCACATCGACTGGAGTATGAAAACGTTCAACACACTTTGACTCTGAGTCCACAAGAGAGCCTCACTTCCCTATCACAGAGAGAACATGCACCAGTGCCACAAAAAGTTGAGATTTCGACAGAATTATTTCCTCCTGAATGCAAAACTGCTGTCACTCAAGATTCAACTTCACTTGCTTCAGGAAAGATGCTACCCGTTGATTCTTCTAAATTGTCATCCTTTGGTATGGAATCGCATCTGTGGCCACTCCCTCGCACCAAAATTTTTGATAACTCCCAGCTAGGTTTCTTAGCAGGTAAGTGCATTCAGCATTTGTGTGATTGAAATAGATCTGCAAGAGTTCAAATTAAACCATTAATGAAAAGAGAAAATGTGTTTATATATTGACTGATCTTCTAATGGTTAGAGCACTTGTAGTAAAAACTTATGCACTTTGTAGTTTACTATGGGGAGATGCTGAGCTTGTTCCTTTTGCTGTATAGTGAATCTGTCTCTTGCTCTTCCCTTTCTGACACCCCCACTGCAAAAGAAAAACCCTACTTGGAATGCTTCTATTGGATGAATAACAGTTAATTGCCCACATGTGCCATGAGCCAACTTCCCAAATAACTTATAAGCAGTGTTGGCTACTTGAAGTAAAAGTAAATCATTCTTTGAGGTACAGGTTGCCAGTGTCAGCATTCAGCTGTAAAAGGGAGGTAATTCTAGATCACCTGTAAAAGGGAGGTAATTTTACAGAGTGATACTTACCATTGAACACATTCCTATGAAGGAGTAAGGACGGGCATCTAAAGCTAGAGTTCCCTGGACGACTAAAGAAATTGAAATTCAAATGAAATGAAATGAAATGAAAGGAGGCTTGCGGTAAATGTCAGGTTCATTAGACAGTAGAAAATTAAACAGAATACAGAAAGTGCAGAGGAGAACTGAAAAATGAAATGAGGGGAAAAGATTAGCAGGGAACCCAAAAGTCTTTTGTAATCATATAAAGAGTAAAAGGATAGTCAAAGGAAGGGTAGGGCCAATTAGGGACCAAAAAGGAAATCATCTCTGGGAGACAGAGGATGTGGCTAAGGTACTAAATGAGTACTTTGCATCTGTATTCACAAAAGAAAAGGACGCTGTTAATGTCACAGTAAAGGAGAAGGGGGCAGAGAAACTGGATAGGATAAAAATAGAGGTGATACTTAAAGGGTTGGTAACGCTCAAAGTAGAAAAGTCACCCAGTCCGGATGGGATGCGTCCTAGGTTGCTGATAGTAAGGGTGGAAACATTGGAGACTCTGGCACCACTCCCTTTTCCAAGAAGGATTGAAAGACTGTGGCCAGAGGACTGGAAGGTCACAAATGTTACACCCCTGTTCAAAAAAGGGGGAGAGGGATAAATCTGCTTCCGTCTCCCTTTAATTACAGGCCGGTCAGTCTAATGTCGGTGGTGGGGAAATTTCCAAAGACCATAATATGGAACAAAATTAATTGTCACTGGGAAAAACATGGGTTAATAAGTGACAGCCAATATGGATTTGTTAAAGGCAAATAGTGTCTGACGAACTTGATTGAGTTCCTCGATGAAATAAGAGGATTGATGTGTCTGTGGACTTTCAAAAGGCGTTTGATAATAGACTGGTTAACCAAATTGAAGCCCATGGGATTAAAGGGGCAGTGGTAGCGTGGATACAAAAGCCATTCTAAGTGACCGAAAGCAGAGCATAGTAGTGAATGGTTGCTTGTTTTTCAGATTCGAGGGAAGTGTACTGTGGTGTTCCCCCAAAGGGTCAGCATAGGATCACTGCTCTTTGATATATATTAATGACCTGGACTTGGGTATAGGCGGCATTATTTCAAAGTTTGCAGGTGACGCAAAACTTGGAAATGTAGTAAACAGTGAGGAGGATAGTAACAGACCTCAGGAGGACATACAAACTGGTGAAATGGACAGACACACAGCAGGTGAAATTTGATTGTGAAGTGATGCATTTTGGAAGGAAGAATGTGGAGAAGCAATATAAACTAAATGGAAAAATTTTGAATGGTGTGCAGCAACACAGACCTGGGGGTTCACATACACACACCTTTTGAAGGTGGCAGGACAAGTCAATAAGACTGTTAGTCAAGTATCAATATGCTTTTTTATGTAAATAGGCATAGAATACAAAAGCAAGAAAGCTATACTAAACCTTTTATTAAAATACTGGTTAGGCTCCAGCTGGAGGATTGTGTCCAATTCTGGGCATCACACTTTAGGAAGGATGTCAAGACCTTGGAATGAGTGCAGAGGTGATGTAATAGAATGGTACCAGGGATGAGGGACTTCAGTTATGTGGAGTGGGATTGTTCTCCTTAGAGCAGGGAAGATAATAGGGAGATTTAATAGAGGTGTTCAAAATTATGACGGGATTTGATAGAGTAAATAAGGAGAAACTGTTTCTACTGGTAGGAGGGTCGATAACCAGAGGTCACAAATTTAAGGTGATTGGCAAAAGAACCAGAAGCAAGATGAGAATTGTTTTTACGCAGTGAGTTATGACCTGGAATACATTGCCTGAAAGGGAGACGGAAGCAGATTCAATAATAACTTTCAAAAGAGAATTGGATATATACTTGAAAAAGATGAATTTGCAGGACCTCCACAAGTGAGATTACAGGCAAAAAGTATTAGCCAAAAGTATTCTATGACCTGTAAAAGGAAGGTAACTGCAGACAGCTACTTTCCTTTGTGTTACAGGTATTCTATGGTAACTACAGACAGGTTCTTACTACAGAACAGCTTTTTGGTCTTGTTTTGTTTTGCATTTTTATAACAGGAACTTTTCTTGGAAATAAGATGAATCATGGATATTCTTTGGGGAAGGGAGAGAAGGAGAAACATTAGGCCAGCAGCCAGGCTTTAAAGAGGCCATGAGCTGTAATCCCAAAGCTGTGGCAGGTTCAAGGGGCAGGTTCATCTCAGTAAAATCTCCCTCCATCAACTCAGATGTGGATGTTTTGCAAAACTCTGTAGAGGATCCCTGAAATAGAATTTTTTTATAAAACGAGGCCCGCTTGTGATCTTAACTTTGGAATTTTTTTTGTCTTTTAGATGGAAGTCCTCAACAGAAACCTAAACCCGACGAGAATGAGCATGATGACTGGTGGCGGAACCCCTCCACTGATGAACGTCAGTGTAAAATGCAATGAAACTTAATTTATGGGGAAAAGGAATGGGTTAAAGTCCACTAATTAACATTATGGCCCTGTTGAAAATTATTGCAGTGCTGGTCCCTTTGAGCAATTAAATAGATTGTACACTTTTGCAGAAGCCAGGTAGCTTCTGGTTAATACTTTTGGCTAATACTTTTTGCCTGTAATCTCACTTGTGGAGGTCACAGGACAACTGCGTCTGATTCAAATTGTCACACCAATCCACTGGGTGATGTTCTAATGAGGATAAAAGGAAGTTTATTCTGCATCTAACTCTGGTAAACCTGACTGAGAAATGCTGGTACTGGGTGCCCAAATTTGGAAAATGGTCCATTCCTTGTCTTGAAGCATTGAAATTTGCTTTGAAAAGCACATCTGTCTCTATCACTGGCAGCAAAGGAACAAGTAGAGGCAACACTCACACCTAATGAGCAACGGTGTAGTTTTGGGATTTAATTGCCCTGGCAATGCTCTCCAGCAATGTTTAAACAACTTTTTCACCAAACAGAGGGATTTCTGCAGGAATCTGCATTTTATTTTAATATGAATGTGTACACTTTTATACAAAAAATTTCTACTATTGAAGGTTTCTCAAATAAATCATTTTTTCTAACTTCAATAAAAACTTTGGTTTGGTTTTGTTAATCCACAGCACAAGATTGCCATTGTAGATCAACCACCACAGACTAGTACAAAAATAATAATTTAACCATTATAGATTGCAAGAACCGAAATGGTCACTTGAAGGGAAAGTAAGCTGTCGTATATTAGCCACGATGTACCCTCCTTCCTGCAGTGTGAAGCTTCTCCTTAGGCAGCATACCTTTTGAGGGGGACTTTCCTCGGAGCTGATCCCGCTCTGCTGCTGTAACTTTGCAACGGGCAGAAGAGGGAGGTGAGTGGGACAGAGGAGTGAGAAAGGGAGATGGGAAAGAGGAAATGAGGAGGGGGATGGGAGCAGCATAGGCAAAAGAAGACTTTTAGCAGAGGCCTCGAGTGGAGTGGCTCAGGCAGCAAAGTACATCAATGGGGTGTAGAAGGGATCATTAGTTTGCCCAGTGCTTTGGTGGGGGGTGTTGGATTAGCAATCACTCTGGGAAACTGATTGTAGTGCTCTTCGTTGTTCTCAGGAATGGAGAGAATTAGGTGGGCTCACCAATAATCCTATTAGTGGGTAATTCTCAAAACATTCAGCGAAGGGGGAGGGGGGTTGGCAAGGTCCCAAATGGTTTCAGTGAGGTGGGGGGGTAGAAGGGACCTGGTGGTGCGCCCAAATGCTTCCAGTAGCAGAGATGGGCCCAAAATACTTCAGTAAGGAGGGAGAATACAGGAAACCTGTGATTTAACACAGATCAGAGACCCTCATTTCTTCCATATAGTGAGGACCTGAGGTTTTTTTGTTGAAATTGCAAGGTCCCTGAATTTTTCATTATTTGACATGCTCAACCTGAAAAGATTTATATTAAACTTACTTGTATCTTTTCTGATATGCATAGTTGGACTGTTACATTTTAATATGACAGTTTAAAAATCAAAATGTTAATACTTTTTTTTTGCTCAGCTCATGTCTGACGTGCAGAAGCCCATCTCCAAACCAAGATATTGGGAAGTCTACACAGGTAGAGTTTCTGTTTGCCTGATAGTGAACACACTCTCCTCACAGGAATAGGAGTAGGCCGTTCAGCCTGTCAAGCCTGTTTCACCATTTCAGTCAGATCACGGCTAATCTGTACCACAGTCCCATTTACCCACCTTTGATCCATATCCCTTGATACCCATGAAAATTTAAATTGACCCAGCTCTAGATTTCCACTACCTTTCTATGTGGGAAAAGGTGTTTCCTGATTTCACTCCTAAATAACGTAGTTGTAATTATAAGATTGTGCCCCATTGTTCTGGATTCCCTACCAGAGGAAATAGTTTCTCTGTATCTATCATATTGAATCTTTTTCTCATTTTGAGCACTTCAATTAGATCACCCCTCAACCTTCTAACCTCAAGGGAATACAAGCCAATTTTATGCAACCTGTCCTCATAATTTGAAATTCTAATCTAAAATCAGTTTATAATCTCGGGACAAGATTCCAGCCAGCAGAGTAAAGGAAGCAGAGTTTGATATTTAGAGTGGAACTGGTAAAGATTGAATTTTCACCAACCGCACTAAATCCCAACTGCAGGAAAACTGTGTTTTGAGTACTGTAATAGTTGATAATGACATCCAACTCTTGAAGACTAGAGCAAAGCATTAAACAATACCAAAAATGCTGGAAATACTCAGGTCAGGCAGCACCGTGGAGAAAGAAACAGTTAACGTTTCAGGTTGAGTTCTGGCGAAAGGTCATCGACCTGAAATGTTCACTGTTTTTCTCCTCAGATGCTGTCTGGCCTGCAGAGTACAGCATTTTCTGTTTTTATTTCAGATTTCCAGCATCCGCCATATTTTGCTTTTGGTTAAACAATACCGCTATCAGCAGGATTCCAAGTAGTGCAGGAAACCCTCTTAGGGTTTCAAAGCCAATGGCGTACGCTCTGGGCCATCACATCCCCTACCTAAGTTGGGACAGGTTAATTGCAGATTGGTAAAGCTGAGGCTTAGGGATCTACAAGTGTGCATCTGCTGGAGTTGAACCAGCTAGAACCGTGCAGTCTACCGGGGCCATCGTACCTGTCAGGATATTGATTGACTTATTAAAAAATAATGCCAGTCTCCAGTAATGGATCACAAGGTTCCATTAGTAAGCCACACTGGTCAATCAGCAGTTCTGTGGGATACTTTGGACCTGCCTGGTTCAAGTATCTGATTACTAAGTCCAGCACAAAAAGTTGACTTGGTTTCAAACTTGCGTCACTCAAACGTCATCTTGGAGCTGTCTTGACCAAAAACACCACAATTGTTTCCCACCCTTCCAAGGAGAATAATCACTAGTTGGACAGAACTGGCACTGAATCAATCTGATTTACTCAAAAAAAAAATTACAATAAACTTCCATGTATGTCCCTCATTTCCATATGAAGTCAGTCATGGAAATTAATTTACTCATTTTTCAGTATAGATACAATATCCCTATGATGCTATTTGCTATCGCCTCAATGATCCAGGCGGTAAATTAGGTTTAACGAATTTGACAGCCGGGCAAAAAAGAAAGTTTTCCTCTCTTGCATGCTCTATAACTAATTAAATAAAACTTTCAGCAGTTATAATGATTAACAAGCAATTTTAGTGATCATGAAGTTGCTGCAGACGTATTGTTGGCTGGTTTTCTACTGTAGTTGAATTTGACAGCTTGAAAATTGATGTTTGTTTGTGGTCATTTTGATTGCGCTTTTAAATCTAGAAAAAAGAACACAACTTTTCTACCTAAAAGCAGAGAGGATACCAGCTGGTTCCATCCACGTCAGACATGTCTTTCAATGAGAACAGCAACTTGCATTTATATAGCACCTTAAATGTAGAAAAACATCCCAAGGTGCTTCAGCGAGATGAGGGAAAAACTGGACACAGCCAAAGAGGGAGAGATTAAGAGAAGTGGCCAAAAGCTTGGTTAAAGTGATAGGTTTTATATAGGGTCTTGGAGGAGAAGAGGGAGGTGGAGTGTTTTGGAGGGCATTCTAGAGCGTGGGGTCTAGTTGGCTGAAGACACAGCCGCCAATAGTGAGGCAAAGACTGGAGTCAGAGGAATGGAAGGCAAGAGGAGGTTACAGAGAAAGGGATGGGTGTGGCCAGGAAGGGATTTAAGCACATCATTGAGACTTTTAAATTTGAGGAGTTGTTGGGGGAGGGGGGGGTGCCAGAAGACAATAGGTCAGGAAGGACAGAGGTGATGGGTGAGCAGGATTTGATGCAGCACAGGATACGAGCAGCAGAGTTTTGGATGAGCTAAAGTCTATGGAAGGTGGATATCGGAAGAGTATTAGAATAATTGAGTCTGAAGGTAATAGTCATCGATGAGGGCTTCAGTGAAAGATGGGCTGAAATAGGGTGAAGATGAGCAATGTTAGGTGGAAGTAGATGAGACTTGGTTGAACAGAATGCAGAGGTGAGGAATAGTCTGGTTCAGCCAAGGGATGGAGAGGGGTGGAATTGGTGGTGGAATTTGTGGCAGGGCTGAAGATGATGGTTTTGGTCTTCCTAAATGTTTAGTTGCAGGAAGATATGGTTTGTCCAGGACTGGATTTCAGATAAACAGTCTGATAGCGCAAGACAGTAGAGGGGCTGAGAGAGGTGATGGAGAGATAGAGCTTGGTGTCGGCACTGAATATGTGGAAGCTGGCTGCATGTCTGCAAATGATGTTGCCAAGGGGCAGCATATAGATAATATATAAATGACCTGGACTTGGATGTACAAGGTATAATTTCAAAGTTTGCAGATGACACGAAACTCTGAAATGTAGCAAACAATGTGGAGGATAGTAACAGACTTCAGGAGGACATAGACTGGTGAAATAGGCAGACACATGGCAGATGACATTTATCAGAGAAGTGTAAAGTGATACATTTTGGTAGGAAGAACGAGGAAAGGAAATATAAACTGAATGATACCATTTTAAAGGGAGTGCAGGAACAGAGACCCGGGAGTGTATGTGCACAAATCTTTGAAAGTGGCAGGACAAGTTGAGAAGGTGGTTTAAAAAGGCATATGGGATCCTTGACTTTATAAATAAAGGCATAGAGTAGGAAGTTATGTTAAACCTTTTTGAAACACTTTAGGCCTCAGCTGGAGTATTTAGGAAGGATGTCAAGGCCTTGAGAGGGTGCAGAGGAGATTTACTAGAATGGTGCCAGTGATAAGGGATGTCAATTATGTGGAGAGACTGGCGAAGCTGGGGTTGTTCTCCTTTAAAGCAGAGAAGGTTGAGGGGAGATTTGATAGAGGTGTTCAAAATCATGAACGGTTTTGATAGTATAAATTATGAGAAACTGTTTGCAGAAGGGTGGTAACCAAAGGACACAGATACAAGGTGATTGGCAAAAGAATCAGAGGAAACATTTTTTCAGAGTTATGACCTGGAACGCACTGCCTGAAAGGGTGGTGGAAGCAGATTCAATACTAATTTCCAAAAGGGAATTGGATAAATACTTGAAGGGGAAAAGAATTACAGGGCTATGGGGAAAGAGCAGGGAAGTGGGACTAATTGGATAGCACTTCCAAAGAGCCGGCACAGGCACGATGAGCCGAATGGCCGCCTTCTGTGCTATACCATAAAATGATACTATGATGAGGAAGAGAAGGCCAAGGATAGATCCTTAGGGAACTCTGGAGGTGGAAAGAGAAACCATTGCTAGAGGTGTTGTAAGGAAATATAGTTTCCACACAAATTCAGTAATAGAGGTTTAAAAACACAACCATGCTATCTGAGGCAAAAGCAGTGAAATAAAGGATGGGCCTTTGTCGCAAGGCAACCACATTCCAGAATCAGTAAACCTTGACTCATTTTACCACATGTATTTTTGATATGTAACTTTTACTGCCTTTATATGATCACCTTTCTGTATTAATCAATCAGTATATGGTAACTAACTTGCACTTACAGGTTTTGTAAATTTTTTTATAAGGACTTTTGCTTCTAAGGTAATTGACAGACTGATTGAGATTGCTAACACAAACAGTTGCAGCCACAGAATGAGAGCTGTCCAAGCTGCAAGATGGCCAACAGCCTTAACGTAACAGGAGGCCTCAGAGTTAGTGGTTTGGGACTAGACAGGGAGTGAAAAGATAACAGGTCCAAAGCGCCAGCTTCGGCTTTGAAGTGACGATAAGTTGAAGAGGCAGGCCCCTCTAGTGTTGGAAGCCAATGATTGGTCAACCAGAGGGTATGACATTTTGCCCACGAAATGTAGAGATAAGTGGGATGAACCTTCTTCCTTTGTCTAAAGAGATACATGATGCCTCGTTGGCCACCTCACCCTTTAGAAAGACCCTGATAGGGTAAACACCTGTGTCAGTAACAGCCCCTGTGCCTGCCCCCAAAAGTAGTATTAAAAAAAGAGATCCCTTGTGAGGGTCAGGTTGTAGAGGACACAAAAGAAGGTACCTAGCAGGTAAACATGAACGAGAGTACGTGTACGAGGGAACGTGGAACAGAGTCGCGGCCTGTACCCAAAGGCTAATGGGGTAATATAATTCTCAATTGTGCTTTGTAAACTACTGCTTCAATACTATAAGGTATTGATCCTTGTGCTAAATAAAGTCATATGGCTATTAACCATTATGGAGTCAGAATTGAACAGTCAAATTGACTACAGTGTTCAGGCTACAATTGGAGAAATGAGTGGTACAGTAAATTTAATTATGTCAACACATGCTCAGAATTTGAGTTCCATGAATCATGTTTCTCTTCGTATCAATCAATATCCATTTTGAGGATTAAAATTGTTAAAATTCTACAGTATTCTTAATATAGCCTCATCAATGAGCACTGCTCTGCAAGTTTTGTCTTGTAATGATACTTGTTTGAGAGGCATCCCCCGACATGCTCCATCTTGTTGATAACAGCCTTACACTGACTGAATGACAAATAATTGGACTCTACTCTTTTCTTTCTCCTGAGACTTTGACATGAGAAAAGATAAACGTAATCAGCCTTGCCTAAATTGTTGACAAAGTCAAGTTTGACCCACTTTGGTCCTAATGAGCATAAACTAGTAGTGTTACTACACTGCCACCACCTCATTTTCCAGGCTCTAAGACCAACGCCATGAGGTGCAGTTGTCCCATTATCACATTGTTCTCGCTGAAGTGAGATACATAAGTCAGGTAAGTTTCCACATCATGTTCCCTCCTTTAGATTGCTGCCAGTAATATTGAAGTGTGTACCAAGGTTGCTGAGGACCCCATCTATGAGATGGAAGCACAGTTTGCAGTCCTTAAAGAGAAAATTAATTTCTTACTTGTAGAGAGGGATGATCACAATGAGCATTCACAATCATTTGAGGTGGAATAAGATTTGCATACGCTGGTAATTCCATTTCTTCACAAATTTCTCACGGATATTTTCAATTTCATGGACTTTGACTTCACAGAGCTCAGTGCATCCTTGCTTTGAGTTCCACAGTTGCTAAAGGGCCCTAAGAAGAATTTTCCCTAGACCTACAGACACATGTTCTAGAGGACTACCCTTGTCCTCTACTCAGTTAATTCAACATAGACCAGGTCCTTTTTCTTCTACATCTTAGCTAATGGACATTTTGTACATACATGTGTTGCTTCATGTCCACTATGCATTGCCTTTCATTTAACCACAATCAAATCCATCTGATTTGGGGCTGAGTGCCAGTATACTCCAGTGGAACTGGCAGTTCCAGGGAAAGTAGAGCACTGGATCCGAGACACAAAGCCAACACTTAGTAAAGACACAATTGAGGTGGGACCACTTTTAGGTTAAAAGTTGATAGCAGCTACACTGATAATGTTTACATCAGGTGTAAGTATGCCAGAGGGAATGAGGTCACATTTAGCATCATGATCTGATTGAAGGGAAGTAATGAGGGGTTGCATTTGTTAATTTGTGCATGTAGCAATACAGGATTAGTCTGGGGCTCAACTTACAGGCAAGGACAGCTGTTTCAGTGAGAAGTGATCATAATGTGTTGTAAGCAAACAAACTGTCCCTGTTTGCTACTTTCACTATTATTTAAGGCACTTACCCACAGCGCAGAGTAAGAACATGCCGAGAGGAGCAAAAGCTGAGTGGTTTCAATCTCCTGCAGCAGAAGCCCTGGGCTAGTAATGTGCAACTATATTCCTGTATTGACGCTTGTCTGTCAGTGTTACACTGCACACGATGGAGCTGGTTTATATAAAAGGAATAAAAACAGAAAATGCTGGAAAAGCTCAGCAAGTCAGGCAGCATCTGTGGAAAAAGAGTTAATGTTTTAGGTCAAAGACCTTTCGTCAGAACTTTCATGAGTTCTGACAAAAGGTCTTCGACCTCAAACGTCAACTCTGCATCTTTCTCCACACATGCCGCCTGACTTGCTGAGCTGCTCCAGCATTTTCTGTTTTTATTTGATTTCCAGCATCTGCAGTATTTCGCTTTTGATTTTATATAAAAGGAAGTTTGCCCACACTGGGTAAATATGGTCTGTGTGTAGGGTGTGTGTCAACAGATCACCGTAATAAACTGCAACAAGCTTGACAGTATTGAACAATGCACAGATCCAGGCACAGAATATAACCTTTTAGGTTCAATCACTTGAGGGCCACCCAGCTGTGCCATCTTTTCACTGGAGTACACAGCAAGCTCTTTGTCTCATCCCATTCCTTCCTGAAGTTGTGAATTAACAAACAGCAATGGGCTGTGTACTTGTATATAAAGTGTAGAAGTACTTAACACCTCCCCACAGTACTCAGCTGTAGGTTTGGCTCACTGGGTGGCACGTTTGCTGGTTATAGGCTCAACTCCAGGACCTGAGCACTAACCTGACACTTCAGTATCGAGTCAGTCAGTGATGACATCCTTCAACTCAGACATGAAACCAATGCCTGTTCGGATGAATGTTGAAGATCCTATAACACTATTGGAAGAGGAGCAGGGAGTTCTCTAATGTCCTATTCAAAACGTCCCCCTCACCAACACCACCACTGCTGTTTGTGGGGCCTTGCTGTGTGCAAATTGGCTGACACATTGCCCACATAAGTGACTGCACTTCAAAAATAATTTTGTGTGAAACATTTTGATACATGATAAGGTGCTATATAAATCTATAAAAAGTCTTTGCTTGGGCCCTGAAAAATTGCCAATGCAGGTCACCAGATGGCTCTGAATTTATAGCCTTGAGTGTAGAATATTGAGGGGGTGATCTGATCGACGTGTTTAAAATGTTAAAAGGAGGGCAGATAGTTTCTCTCTCTTTCCTCCATTAAGGAATCAAGAACGAGGTGTTGTAATCTTAAAATTTGAGCTAGGCCATTGAGGAGGAAAATCTGGAAGCACTTTTTCACACAAAGGGTAGTAGAAATATGGAATTCGCTGCCCCCCAAAATGCTGTGGATGCTGGGACAATCAGAGCTTTCAAGATTGAGAACGATAGATTTTTGATATGGTTTTAAAAAATAAGGAGCAACGGTGGGTAAATAAAATTGAGGTACAGATCCACCATGATCTAATTGAATGGTGGAGCAGGCTCAAGAGACTGAATGGCCTACTCCTGTTCCTATGGGAACCTAATTAGTAAACAATTTTTTCTATACTTCACTCCCTCAATCAGTGCTCTGGTTCATGCTCCATAGCTGAATTAAGGCAGGGTGTGTTATTTATAGCATTTAGTTGCCTACTAATTAGGGTATCAGCACCATTCTTCTGATTATTTGCAGTATATCCAAGTTCCAAGAATGTTGAATGAGTAAACCTGTGTGTTCCTGCAAATATGCTAAGAATGTGAAAGAAAATTATCTCATTTACTGCACATTTTTTGAGTTATGCAGAAGGTACCTCAGAAAAGTAAAATCTACATATCAGGTTTGAAAAGGCAACTGAGTGCAGCTCCAGCCTAGAGGAATATGAGAAACAAAAATAGAAATGCTGGAAACACTAAGCAGGTCAAGCTGTGGAGAGAAACAGTTAACATTTCAGATCAATGACCTTTCATCAGAATCTGCAGTATTTTGGTTTTGTTTTAGGAACATAAGAATACTTGAAAACAAGTAGTTGATTCTTGATACTATGAAACTTATTGACAATGAGACATTCCAGAGATCAGGGAACGGTTATCCAATCGTATCTTTTACAACAGAGGAAAATGGGCATGGGAAATAGATCTTTAGGTGGTTGATGCCATGGCTTCTGGTTGATCTGCCCTGAGTATAATTGGATCTTTTATGTTTTGTCTCTTCGGCCTCTTCCCTTCACCAACACTGGTCTCTCTCTGCCTTTTTCTAGTTACAGAACTGTTCATAAATAAAATTGTACGATGCTGCGTGTTGTGTGTAACTTTATAAGAACCTGGCTTACAATTTAGATACTCGTATGAGTGAAAAGTAATTCCTTGGCTTTGAAGCGCTTTGGGACTTCCTGAGGACATGGAAGGTGTAAATATAAGGTCTTTAAGTTCTGTGGGACTCCAATATATTCAGTCACCCCAAACCTAGCCCAGTTCCAATGGCTTCCTGTGCCTCAGCAAACCAATTTACAAAATCATAGAATGTCCCAGCACAGAAACAGGCTATTCAGCCCAATAACTCTGCGCTGGTGTTTCTCTCCACATGGGTCACCAAGTCTCATCTCACTCTCCTCATCTTTCCCATTCCTCTTTTTCAATAATCACACAGAAGGATTTATGGACTCTGCTTCACTAATGGTTTGTGGCAGAGAATTCCACACTCTAACCACCCTCTCTAAAGAAATCTTTTTTCTAACCTTCCCTTTAATTCATTTTTGGGATTATCTTAAATTTGATCCTCTGGTCACTTTCTCACTGACCAGGGAAAATAATGGGCCAGTTTTGGTGTGCCTAGTTCCCTGATTTCAAGTGAAAATGGGGCAATATCGGCTGGGAAATCCATGCCAATTCTCTGACCGGCATTCCCTTCAAGTACTGTTCCGCGCTGGGGAGCTGAGATCCCTGAATTTACAGTTATTTGTGTGATTAATCATATTTTTCATTGGGTAAGTTAAATTCCCATATGTGAATGACAAATGCTGTTCTCTGGACTGTGCAGTAACTATCCCTAATGTTAGAACATGGTTTTTATTTATGATTAGATGTTCTATCTATTCCTCAAAATCAATAAGGATCTTGAAACATTGAGGTCAAGCAGTCATAGATTTATTAAGCATACAGTACATGCAACAGTACTTAAATATACACTTAAAACATGGTATTTACAACCACACCTAATGGTTGGGGACTCAACTCATTATAGTTCTGAGCTCAGTATTTCAGGCCAATCAAACTGTTATAAATCCAAATGCTCATTACAGTCTGCTACTTTTAATACATTTTGCTCACCCTGTCAACATGATAATTTGTACGTTTCTGCATTGCATGATTGTTCCAAAAGTTCAAATATAACTCCAAATAAGGAGAATTTAATTGGACTTTTACTTTTACAATAACTTTAGTTAATAAGTTGGTTTCTTTACTAACTAGCTCTTTTTCTGTTGTGCTAACAAGATCAGTATAACTCCCTTACTTTGTTACCTTATCACTAATTTTGCTCTTATTACTTAAAATTGCTATTCTACCAAGTGAAACCTTTAATTATAAATATCTTTGATTCTGTACCAGCTAATTCCACCTTCTACAGATACCCCTATTACGCAGATGTTTTCCTTTTGCAGTGCGGACTACACAGTGTGTGCTGCTGAGAGTTCAAGGGTTAATCTCTTTAAATCTAGTGCATATTGCTTCAACTGTTTAAGTTCAATTGCTTTCAACTGTGTAAGTTCAATTAAAAGTTTAAATTTTTAAGTTTCTGTCAGGCTTCAGCAGAAAGAGCTGCTGTAACAAGTTAATTGGTTAGCTAGATTAAACTGGTACTTGAAGGTGGAGCAGGCCTGACTCATCTGAGTCACAAACTGTAGAAATACAGAGGCCTGTCAGTGCGAACTGCACGGTGTGCGGACTACACAGTGTGTGCTGCTGAGAGTTCGGTGAGTGTGGGAGTTCGGTGCAGTGGGGGAAGGAGGTGCTGCTTTGCCTTGCTTTTCCTGACTTTTTCCCCAGAGCGGCAGTGTACCTGAGAGAAGACTGAGATTGGGGAAAAAAAGCAGCAGCAAACCTACAACAAGAGAAAACTACTGTGCGACGTCACAGGTGAGGCAGGAGAGTCCAAGAGGTGAGCACAGTACAAAAGGGGAGACCTAGAGCGGGAAGAGAGTCTGAGAGTCTAAGGCAAGTCATGGCAGCAGAGCTCGCACCCGTGATATGCTCCTCCTGCACTATGTGGGAAGTCATGGACACTACCAGTGTCCCTGGCGACCATGTGCGCAGGAAGTGTGTCCAGCTGCAGCTACTGGCTAACCGTCTTTCGGAGCTGGAGCTGCGGGTGGACTCACTGTGGAGCATCCGCGATGCTGAGACTATCGTGGATAGCACGTTCAGTGAGGTGGTCACACCGCAGGTAAAGACTATGCAGGCAGAAAGGAAATAGGTGACCGCCAGGCAGAGTAAAAGGACTAGGCAGGTAGAGCAGGAGTCCCCTGGGGCCATCTCCCTCTCAAACAGATATTCTGCTTTGGATACTGTTGGGGGAGATGGCTTATCAGGGGAAAGCAGCAAGAGCCAGGTTCGGGGCACCACAGGTGGCTCTGCTGCACAGGAGGGGAGGAAGAAGAGTGGCGGGGCTATAGCGATAGGGGACTCCATTGTAAGGGGAACAGATAGGCGTTTCTGCGGCCGCAAACGTGACTCCAGGATGGTATGTTGCCTCCCTGGTGCTAGGGTCAAGGATGTCACGGAGCAGCTGCAGGGCATTCTGGAGGGGGAGGGTGAACAGCCAGTAGTCGTGGTCCATATTGGGACCAACGGCATAGGTAAAAAAAGGGATGAGGTCCTGCAAGGTGAATTTAACGAGTTAGGGGATAAATTAAAAAGCAGGACTTCAAAGGTAGTGATCTCAGGATTACTACCGGTGCCACATGCTAGTGAGTATAGGAACAGGAGAATAGACCAGATGAATGCGTGGCTGCAGGGATGGTGTAGGAGGGAGGGATTTAGATTCCTGGGGCATTGGGACCGGTTCTGGGGAAGGTGGGACCTGTACAAGCGTGACGGGTTACACCCGAGCAGGACCGGGACCAATGTCCTCGCGGGGGTGTTTGCTAGTGCTGTTGGGGAAGGTTTAAACTAGAGTGGCAGGGGGATGGGAACCTGAGCGGGGAGTCAGAAGGGAATAAAGTTGAGAGCAGCAAGAGAGGGGAAGACCCAGGGGAATTCTACAATACAAATAGTACAAACAGTTATTCAAGAACAAGTGAAAGGGAAAAGCGTAGAGCAGCGGAAAGAAAGTGTACTTTAGGCACGAGAGATAAAATAAAAACTAGACGGTGCAAGGCGATTAACCCAGCATCAAAGCTGTGGCAGGGGGTTGGGAACCTGAGCAGGGAGACAGAGGAAAGCGTATCAGGAAGGGACAGAAGGTATGGAGAAAAAGGTAAAGTGTTAAAAAAGGAAAAAGCAGGAACTAAGTGTCACAAAACATATTTGAAAGTTCTTTATCTGAATGCACGTAGCATTCGTAACAAAATGGACGAGTTAACGGCACAAATAACGACGTATGGGTATGATCTTGTGGCCATTACAGAAACATGGCTGCAGGGTGACAACGACTGGGAATTAAATATGCCAGGGTATTTAACAATCAGGAAGGACAGGCAGGAAGGAAGGGGAGGTGGGGTGGCTATGTTAATAAGGGAAGGAATCACTGTAATACAGAGAAAAGATATTGGGACAAAGGATCAGGATAATGAAACAGTTTGGGTAGACATAAGGAATAATAAGGGGGAAAAAACGCTCGTGGGCGTAGTATATAGGCCTCCTAATAGTTGCAACTCTGCTGGAAGAAGTATTAATCAGGAAATAGTCGGGGCATGTAATAAAGGAACAGCTATAATTATGGGGGATTTTAACTATCATATTAACTGGACAAATCAAATTGGGCAGGGCAGCCTTGAGGAAGAGTTTATTGAGTGTATTAGGGATGGATTTCTTGAGCAGTATGTAACTGATCCTACAAGGGGGCAAGCAACCTTGGACCTGGTCCTGTGTAATGAGCCAGGATTAATTAATAATGTCTAGTTAAAGATCTCCTTGGAATGAGTGACCATAACATGGTTACATTCCATATCCAATTAGAGGGTGAGAAGGTTGGTTCTCAAACAAGCATACTGAGCTTGAATAAAGGAGATTATGATGATATGAGAGCGGAATTGATTAAAGTGGACTGGGAAAATAGTTTAAAGGGTAAGACGGTACATGAACAGTGGTGTTCATTTAAGGAGTTATTCTACAACTTTCAAAAAAAAATATTCCACTGAGAAAAAAGGGTGTAAAAGAAATGACAGCCATCCGTGGCTAAGTAAAGAAATTAAGGATAGTATCCGACTAAAAACAAGGACATATAAGGTAGCCAAACTTAGTGGGAGGATAGAAGATTGGGAAGTCTTCAAAAGACAGCAAAAAGTAACGAAAGGATTGATTAAGAGAGGGAAGATAGATTATGAAAATAAATTAGCAAAAAATATAAAAACAGATAGCAAGAGTTTCTACAGTTATATAAAAAGAAAAAGGGTGGCTAAGGCAAACGTAGGTCCCTTAGAGGATGAGACCAGGAAATTAATGGTGGGAAACATGGAGATGGGAAAAATGCTGAACAAATATTTTGTTTCAGTCTTTACGGTAGAGGACACTAAGAATATCCCAACAGTGGACAAACGGGGGGCTTTGGGGGGGAGGACCTAAATACGATTAAAATCACTAAGGAATTGGTACTCAGTAAATTAATGGGACTCAAGGCGGATAAATCCCCTGGACCTGATGACTTACATCCCAGGGTCTTGAGGGAAGTGGCAGTAGGGATTGTGGATGCTTTGGTAATAATTTTCCAAAATTCTCTGGACTCGGCAAAGGTCCCGGCAGATTGGAAAACTGCTAATGTAACACCGTTATTTAAAAAGGGTAGTAGGCAGAAGGCTGGAAATTATAGACCAGTTAGCCTAACATCTGTGGTGGGTAAAATTTTGGAGTCTATTATTAAGGAGACAGTAGCGGAATATTTGGATAAACATAATTTAATAGGACAAAGTCAGCATGGCTTTACGAAGGGGAAGTCATGTCTGACAAATTTGCTTGAGTTCTTTGAGGATATAACGTACAGAGTGGATAAAGGGGAACCAGTGGAAGTAGTGTATTTAGACTTCCAGAAGGCATTCGACAAGGTGCCACATAAAAGATTCACTGGATTGGGGGTAATATTCTGGCATGGGTGGAGGATTGGTTATCTAACAGGAAGCAGAGAGTTGGGATAAATGGTACATTCTCGGACTGGCAACCAGTAGCCAGTGGTGTTCCGCAGGGGTCGGTGCTGGGTCCCCAACTCTTTACAATCTATATTAACGATTTGGAGGAGGGGACCGAGTGTAACATATCAAAGTTTGCAGATGATACAAAGATGGGAGGGAAAGTAGAGAGTGAGGAGGACATAAAAAACCTACAAGGGGATATAGACAGGCTGGGTGAGTGGGCGGAGATTTGGCAGATGCAATACAATATTGGAAAATGTGAGGTTATGCACTTTGGCAGGAAAAATCAGAGAGCAAGTTATTATCTCAATGGCGAGAAACTGGAAAGTACTGCAGTACAAAGGGATCTGGGGGTCCTAGTGCAAGAAAATCAAAAGGTTAGTATGCAGGTGCAGCAGGTGATCAAGAAGGCCAACGGAATGTTGGCTTTTATTGCTAGGGGGATAGAATATAAAAACAGGGAGGTATTGCTGCAGTTATATAAGGTATTGGTGAGACCGCACCTGGAATACTGCATACAGTTTTGGTCTCCATACTTAAGAAAAGACATACTTGCTCTCGAGGCAGTACAAAGAAGGTTTACTCGGTTAATCCCGGGGATGAGGGGGCGGACATATGAGGAGAGGTTGAGTAGATTGGGACTCTACTCATTGGAGTTCAGAAGAATGAGAGGCGATCTTATTGAAACATATAAGATTGTGAAGGGGCTTGATCGGGTGGATGCGGTAAGGATGTTCCCAAGGATGGGTGAAACTAGAATTAGGGGGCATAATCTTAGAATAAGGGGCTGCTCTTTCAAAACTGAGATGAGGAGAAACTTCTTCACTCAGAGGGTAGTAGGTCTGTGGAATTTGCTGCCCCAGGAAGCTGTGGAAGCTACATCATTAAATAAATTTAAAACAGAAATAGACAGTTTCCTTAGAAGTAAAGGGAATTAGGGGTTACGGGGAGCGGGCAGGAAATTGGACATGATTTTAGATTTGAGGTTAGGACCAGATCAGCCATGATCTTATTGAATGGCGGAGCAGGCTCGAGGGGCCGATTGGCCTACTCCTGCTCCTATTTCTTATGTTCTTATGTCCTTCCACCCATTATCAGTGATTACAGCTTGCTGAAACGAAAGGACAAGTATGTAATGGCTCATCCTTAATTAAGTTCCCTCATTAAGCAGGTGATGACTTCATATTAAAACTAGCGAGTGCTGTAGGGTTACTCTCAGTTCAAAATTTCAGTGGTCACTACTTTACAATTGAATCGTACTTCCCTGCTCAACAAACTAAGGTTAAGAGCTAAAATTTCTACAATATGAAGTGAAATCAATGGCAGTATGACATTAGCTTCAAGTCAGTCTGATTTAACCCTTTCCTTACACCAGTTTATTATATAGATGCAAGTTCTTTAAGCTCTCTTAGTTTATATACAGTCAGTACTAAAAGACCTTTACAGAAACACACAGGCTAATTCTAGTTCCATAACTGTTGCCATTTTTCCCAGAGTTTACAGGATGCTGTGGGGAGGTGGGAGTACTTCATCGACACTTTCACTTTATGCACAAGGACACGGCCAATTGCCAGTATTTGTTACATTCAGCTTTAGGGAGTAGTGGAGTGAGACAAAGAGCACACTGTTCTCCAGTGAAAAGATGGCAACTCTGGGTGGCCCTCAAGTGATTGTGTCCTTGTAGGTTCATGCTGTGCCTTGTTTAACACTGTACCACTTGTTCCAGTTTATTACTGTTGCCTCACATACACTCATCCATCCTTAGCCCATATTTACCCCGTGTGCTCTATGAGTCACTGAGCAACCTTCCCTTTATATAAACCAGGTCCATCGTGTGCAGTGTAACACTGAGAGACAAGTGTCAATACAGGAAAACAACTGCACATTACTGACCCAGGGCTGCTGCTGCAGGAGAATGAAGCCATTCTCAGCTTTTGCTCTTCTCTCCATATCCTTACTCTGCGCAGTGGGTAAGTTCTTCTTAACGTCGCTGTTTACGGTCATGGATTTCAATTTCTCCCATTGTCTGTTTTTATTTTTTACCACTTTTTCTGGGTTAAATAACAGCTGTGCTACAAATGAACTGAGGTTAACTCATTCTGATGGTGCCATTTGACCTGGAATTGCTTCAGATTTGAATGGAGGCTAATGAATTCGCTCCTCCCTATCTCTCTAACCTCCTCCAGCCCTACAACCCTCCGAGATCGCTGCGCTCCTCCAATTTTGGCCTCTTGTGCATCCCCGAATTTCATCGCTCCATCATTGATGCCTGTGCCTTCAGCTACCTATGCCTTAAGCTATGGAATTCCTTCCCTAAATGTCTCTACCTCTCTTTTAAGACGCTCCTTAAAACCTACCCTAGCTTTTGATCACCTGTCCCTGATATCTCGTTATGCGGCTCGGTGCCACATTTTGTTTGATAATGCTCCTGTGCTGTGCCTTGGGAAGTTTTACTACGTTAAAGGCGCTATATAAATGAAAGTTGTTGTCGCTATATCAGTTTTCAAAACAATAGTGAACCTCGGCCAGTAATAATTGGATCTGGATGTTATCTAAGCAACAGGACTCGTCCAAAATCTCCAGAACATTCTTTCTCCCACTGGTCTCTGCCTATAACTTAAATGATAGCCAGCTTCTGCACTATGGATCTCTGCTCTTGAGGACTTCCCTATAGATGTTGAAAGAAGTTCTGTTAGATGTGCTGCTGGAGAGACAAACTTGGAGTCGTTGCCTCAGTGTCAGGCATGAGAGTTCTAGAAGCAGAATTTTTCTCTCAGATTTATTGGAGGAAATGATTCTCACAGACATTACACACAATGATGGGAAGGCTGCAGGCGACATCACGTTAACAGTTGCTGAGCTTAGTAGAAGGTGATCAGAGCATAAGAAATAGGAGCAGGAGTCGGACATACGGCCTCTCGAGCCTGCTCCCCCATTCAATCAGATCATGGCTGATCCTCGACCTTGATTCCCCTAGAGTGCAAAAATATATCCCTCTTAGCCTTGAATATATTCAATGACTCAGCAGCCACAGCCCTCTGGGGTAGAGAATTTCAAAGATTCACAACCCTCTGTGTGAAGAAATTTCTCCTTATCTCAATCTTAAATGGCTGACCCTGTATCCTGTAGACTCTCTAGCCAGGGGAAACAATCTCTCAGCATCTACTCTGTCAAGCCCCCTCATAATCTTATATGTTTCAATGAGATCACCTCACATTCTTCTAAACTCCATCACCCCTGGTCTTCCCTAACTTTACGTCACAAGTCTTGTTTTTATCCCTGAGCAGCACTGCTACCTCATGTCCTGCATTCTATGAACTTTGCCCCCGTTTATATTAACTTCGATCAGCTCAGTATTCCAGAGACTTGTCTCAGTGGTATCAGTGGGTGAGAATGCCACAGCCTTCACTCATCTGCAGTTATGGTGGCCTCAAGAGTAATGCAGATCAGCTTATTTACAAAGATGTTGAAGCTATACAAAGAATAGGCAACTATCTTTATGACTGCAGTTGTGCTAGCCATGGAGGGCCTTGAGAGCCTGGCCTGGTTTTTAAAAAAAATATTTCTCGGGATGTGGGCATAGCTCGCAAGGCTGGCATTTACTGTCCATACCTTGTTGCCCTTGAGAAGGTGATGGTAAGCCGCCTTCTTGAATTGCAGTCCATGTGGTAAAGGTGCTCGCACAATGCTGCAAGGAAGGGAGCTCCAGGATTTTGACCAAGTGACAATGAAGGAATGGTGATATATCTCCAAGTCAGGATGATGTGTGACTTGGAGGTGATGGTGCTCTCATGCACCTGCTGTATATGTCCTTGTAGGTGGTGGAGGTTATGGGTTTGGGAGGGGCTGTCAAAGTAGCTTTGGCAAGTTGCTGCAGTTTATCCTGTAGATAATGCACACTGCAGGCAGTGGATGTTTAAGCCAGTGGATGGGCTGCCGATGAAGCAGACTGCTTTGTCCTGGATAGTGCCAAGTTTCTTGAGTATTGTTGGAACATCCAGGCAAGTGGAGAGTATTCCATCACACTCCTGACTCGTCCCTTGTTGGTGGTATAGAGACTTTGGGGAGTCAGGAAGTGAGGCTCTTGCCATAGAATACCCAGCCTCTGATGTGTTGTAGTAGCCACGGCATTTATGTGGCAGTTCCAGTTCAGTGTCTGGTCAATGGTAACTTCCAGGATGTTGATGGTGAGGCTCTCAGCAATGGTAATGCCATTGAGTGTCATGGGGATGTGGTTATGCTTTGTCTTATTGGAGATGGTCATTGCCTGACACTTAAATGCACGAATGTTACTTGCCACTTATCAGCCCAAGCTTGGATGTTGTCCAGGTCTTGCTGCATGTGGGTATGAACTGCTTCATTATCAAAGGAATTACAAGTGGAGCTGAACACTGTGCAATCAGTGAAATGCCCCACTTCTAACCCTATGATGGAGGGAAGGTCATTGATGAAGCAGCTGAACATACTTGGGCCTAGGACACTGCCTTGAGGAACTCCTGCAGCGTCATCCAGGAGCTGAGATGATTAGCCTCCAACAACCACAACCATCTTCCTTTGTGCCAGGTATGACTCCAGTCACTGGAGAGATTCCCCCCGTTCCCCACTGACTTCAATTTTGCTAGGGCTCTTTGATGCCACACTTGGTCAAATGCTGCCTTGATGTCAAGGGCAGTCACTCTCACCTCACCTCTGGAATTCAGCTCTTTTGTCCATGTTTGGACCAATGCTGTAATGAGGGCTGAAGTCGAGTGGTTCTGGTGAAACCCAAACCGAGCATCGGTGAGCAGGTTATTGGTGAGTAAGTGCCACTTGATAGCACTGTTGACGACTCCTTCCATCACTTTGCTGATGATTGGGAGTAGTCTGATAAGACGGTAATTGGTTGGGTTGGATTTGTCCTGCTTTTTGTGGACAGGACATACCTGGGCAATTTTCCCCATTATTGAGTAGATGCCAGTGTTGTAGCTGTACTGGAACAGCTTAGCGAAGAGTACGGCTAGTTCTGGAGCACAGGTCTTCAGCACTATAGCCGGATATTGTCCGGAGCAATAGCCTTTGCTGTGTCCAGTGCACTCAGCCTTTCTTGATGTCACATGGAGTGAATCGAACTGTGATGGTGGGTACCTCAGGAGGAGGCCGAGAAGGATCGTCCACTCTTCCTTCACAGATGATGCATCCTGTTTGGATCACTGTGCTTGTGGCATGCATGATCTTGCTAGAGGCTTTATCTGAATTGGCACTCTTCCTTGGACCAGAGCACCTTTCCCCCATCGATTCTCATAACTTACAGATGTGGGAGACAGTGTTGGCTTGATGAGCCACCTCCTGCCATGCTTACTTCCCCTCAGCCCCATGTAAAGCTAGGCTCCTCTGCTCCACCTCTTCCAGCAAAGCATCCATGTTGCCTTCGTCAAGAAGGGCAGTTGTGGCCAAATTCAATATCCAGCTTCCATTGATGATCTGGTAGATTTCTTGGAGGAAAAGAATCTCCGGGCCCTTGAAGAGCTGCCGCTCACCAGATATCCCCTTCCCTACTCCCCACCCCGCCATGCCAATCATACCACTCTCAAAGCTCATGAAAAATGTGCAGGAATCATATTCTAATGATATGCGTGAATTGAGTGAGGTCAGCTGCCTACACTGAGACCACGGAATCTCTCCAGAACGTAGTGCTCCCAGTGACGTTTTGGCCAGGAACATTGAATCAGTTACCAATGTCCCTCCTGATTTTTCTTCCCCTTCACTTTCCTCTGACCCCATCCCTCCTTCCAACCTCACCATTTGTCATGTTTTCACTATCCCCTCTGACCTTCCCCTCTCTGACTCCAAATGATCAGTCCTCAGCAAAGGCCTCAGCTTCATCCCCTTACGCCCTCAATGAATTTTGAGCTCGACATGATGCTGAGCTCTTCTTCCATCGCTTTCGCCTCCGCGCCCACTTCTTTGCACAGGGGCCTTTCTCCCCCGCCCGCCCCCTCGCACGGTGGACCCTTTCTCCGGTCTCAAGAATTCTTGTTCCACCTGAACCCCTCCCTCTGGCCTTTTACCCTCTCTTGATCTTTTCATTGAGAACTGCCAGCATGACATCGGCCCCGTCAATTTCTCTACTCCCCTCACTTACTCTAATCTACCTCCCTCCGAACATGCAGCACTACGTTCTCTTAGGTCCAACCCTGCCATGGTCATTAAACCTGCTGAGAAGGGCAGCACTGTTGTTGTGTGACGAACAGACCTCTACCTTGCGGAGATTGAACGTCAACTTTCCGACACCACCTCCTACCTCCCCCTGGACCATGACCACACCACTGAACATCAAGCCATCGTCTCCCAGACTGTCACTGACCTCATCTCCTCTGGAGATCTTCCCCCCACCCCCACACAGCTTCCAACCTCATAGTCCCCCCAACCCTGCACAGCCCGCTTCTACCTCCTTCCCAAGGTCCACAAACAGGACTGCCCTGGTAAACCCTTTGTTTCAGCCTGCTCGTGCCCCAGGCAACTTATTTCTTCCTATCTCAACTCAAGTCTTTCTCCTCTTGTCCAGTCTCTTTTGACCTACATCCGCGACTCTTCTGACGCCCTCCACCACATTATCAGTTTACATCACCATGGATGTCTAGTCCTTCCACACCTCCATCCCCCCCCCCCTCCACCACCAGGACGTCCTGCAGGCAGTCCGCTTATTCCTCAAATGGAACATAGCACAAAGGAAGATGGTAGTGGTTTTTGGAGGCCAATTATCTCAGCCCCAGAACATTGCCGCAGGAGTTCCTCAGGGTAGTGTCCTAGGCCCAACCATCTTCAGCTGCTTCATCAATGACCTTCCCTCCATCATAAGGTCAGAAATGGGGATGTTTGCTGATAATCGCACAGTGTTCAGTTCCATTCGCAACCCCTCAGATAATGAAGCAGTCCGTGCCCGCATGCAGCAAGATCTGGACAACATCCAGGCTTGGGCTGATAAGTGGCAAGTAACATTCGCGCCAGACAAATGCCAGGCAATGACCATCTGCAACAAGAGAGTGTCTAACCACCTCCCCTTGACATTCAACGGCATTACCATGGCCGAATCCCCCACTATCAACATCCTGGGGATCAACATTGACCAGAAACTTAACTGGACCAGCCACATAAATACTGTGGCAACAAGAGCAGGTCAGAGGCTGGGTATTCTGCGGCGAGTGACTCACCTCCTGACTCCCCAAAGCCTTTCCACCATCTACAAGGCACAAGTCAGGAGTGTGATGGAATAGTCTCCACTTGCCTGGATGAGTTCACTCTAACAACGCTCAAGAAGCTCGACACCATCCAGGACAAAGCAGCCCGCTTGATTGGCACCCCATCCACGACCCTAAACATTCACTCCCTTCACCTCCGGCGCACCGTGGCTGCAGTGTGTACCATCTACAGGATGCACTGCAGCAACTTGCCAAGGCTTCTTCGACAGCACCTCCCAAATCCGCAACCTCTACCACCTAGAAGGACAAGAGCAGCAGGCACATGGGAACAACACCACCTGCACATTCCCCTCCAAATCTCACACCATCCCGACTTGGAAATATTCACCGTTCCTTCATCGTTGCTGGGTCAAAATCTTGGAACGCCCTACCTAACAGCACTGTGGGAGAACCTTCACCACAAGGACTGCAATGGTTCAAGAAGGCGGCTCACCACCACTTTCTCAAGGGCAATTAAGGATGGGCAATAAATGCTGGCCTTGCCACTGACGCCCACATCCCATGAATGCATTTTTAAAAAAAGTCCCAACCAGTCCACATCCACCACCACCCTCCTCCGCTTGGCTGAACTTGTTCTTAAATTGAACAACTTCTCCTTTGACTCTACTCACTTCCTCCAAATAAAAGGTGTTGCTATGTGAACCCATATGGGTTCTAGCAATGCCTGCCTTTTTATGGGATACGTGGAACATCCTTTATTTCAGTCCTACTCAGGTCCCCTCCCTCACCTCTTTTTCCGGTACATTGATGACTGTATCAGTGCCATTTCCTGCTCTTGCCTCGAACTCAAAATGTCATCGACTTTGCTTCCAATTTCCACCCTTCCCTTGCCTTCATGTGGTCCATCTCCAACTCTTCCCTTCCTCGACTTCTCTATCTCCATTTCTGGGGATAGCCTGTCAACCAATATCTACAATAAGCCCACCGACCTTGTTTACACTTCCTCCCACCCTGCTTCCTGTAAGGACTCTATTCCATTCTCCCAGTTTCTCCGTCTCCATTGCATCTGTTCTGACAATGCCACCTTTCACACCAGTGCTTCCGCTAAGTCTTCCTTTTTCCTCAACTGAGGATTCCCCTCCACTGTAGTTGACAGGGCCCTCGACCGTGTCTATCCCATTTCTGCCCTCACCCCTTCCCCTCCCTCCCAGAACCACAAAAGGGCCCCCTTGTCCTCACCTTCCACCTCACCAGCCTCCCATTCAACAGATCATCCTTCATCATTTCCCCCACCTCCAACGCGATGCCAGCACCAAACACATCTTCCCCTCCCCTCTCCACATTCCGAAGGGACCGTTCCCTCTGCGACACTCTGGTCCACTCTTCCATCATCCTCAACAGCCGCTCTCCTCCCCATGGCACCTTCCCGTGTGAGCGCAGGAGTTGCAACACCTGCCCTTTCACCTCTTCCCTTCGCACCATCCAGGGCCGCAGTCACTCCTCCCAAGTGAAACCGCAGTTTACTTGTACTTCTTTCAATTTAGTATACTGTATTTGTTGCTCACAATGTGGTCTCCTCTACATTGGGGAGACTAAACGCAGATTGGGTGATCACTTTGCTGAACCCCTCCGTTTAGTCCGCAAGGGTGACCTGGAGCTTCCGGTCGCTTGCCATTTTGATTCTTCGTTCTTCGTTCCACTGACGTCTGTGATTTTAATAACTTCAAATCATAACCACTGCTCCAATTTTTTCGACCAGCAGGTGCTGATAATGGTTCTGCTGTTGCCATTTGCAGCTGTTCTAGATCCATCTTTTGTTTCTTTACATGTCCCATTATCACCCTCCTTGCCTTGCACCATCATCCCTTTTGTCATTTAATCACTCCAGCCCATCACCCTATCACAAACCATCCCTTTTGTTCTTTCCTCCCCTCTTCCCCCCACCCCCCAGCCCTTTGCCTGGCTCTGTACTTACTTAAAAACTGTTAAATCTTTCACTTCTTCCAGTTCTGACGAAAGGTCTTCGACCTGAATCGTTAACTCTGTTTCTTTCTCCACAGATGCTGCCTCACTTGCTGAGCTTTTCCAGCATTTTCTGTTTTTATTACATTGAATCAGTTGTCTGGTCTTGTTGAAGAGTGTGATACCAGTTCTCATTTCAAATTGTGTGTTATGAACTTTTTTTTGTTGTTCATTCTCAGGATGTGGGCGCTACTGGCAAAGCCAGCATTTATCTCCCATTCCTAGTTGCCCTAACAAGATGCTGCACGACTGAATGGCTTGCTAGGCCACTTCAGAGGGCAGTTAAGAGTCAACCATGTTGGTGTGGGACTGGGCCAGACCGGGTAAGGATGGCAGGTTTCCCGCCCTAAAGCCCAGTAACATAACCGCTATCTGACCTGCCTAGTCTATTCAAGCCTCTGCTACAAAGGCAAAAGAACTTGGTTCTTTATTTGGACTCAGTTCTTTGCTTCCCCTGGGAGTACTGGGCAAGCTACAAAGAACAGATCACAACAACACAATGATTTTGAATTGCATTCCCAATTGACACCTCTTTCCACCCAAAGTCAACTCATTACCGTGACAGTGGTGGGGAAAGTCACTAATGGACCAAGGTGACAAGCTGGGGGTCTAAACTCACTTAAGCTCATTGGAGTGTGAATTCATTTCGGGTGGTTTTGCACTCTGCCTGAGTTTTTTCTCTATTGATTAACTGTTGCCCCGTTTTGCGCTTCCATTGAAGACGAGGTGGAACGTCTACCTGAGAGAGCAGATGGGGCCTCGGTTTAATGTCTCATCCAAAAGACGGCACCTCTGACGGTGCAGCACTCCCTCAATACTGCACTGAAGTGTTGGCCTAGATTTTGTGCTGAAATCTCTGGAGTGGGACTTCAACCCACAAACTTCTGACTCAGAGGCATGAGCTGACACACCCATGTAGTAGCTATTATCTGGGATCAATTGCTGTTTGTTTGTGCATTTTTGATGCTTTTGCTGGTCCCATTACGGGACCTGTACCTGCTCTCAGCAGGTGTAGGATCTGTCGGGCCCCTCTGGGTGTTATTACTGGAATTTCCAGGGTAGCCTAGGAATGCCCAATGAAACCCCCTCGAAGTGCTGGTTTGATGTCAGATGGGATTTCCTGTGCAGTTTAAATGGGGCAGAAACCCCTCAGATTGGGGTTCTGCCCCAGATTGTGCCCACCCCCACCACAACTCTACCCTTCCCCAGTATGTAAAATTTCTACCTTGATACATGTTATGTTAATGTTTTTTCTTTTACTGCAGATAGCTCCTAAACATAAGGGGCTTTTTTTTAAGATATAAAGGCTAATATCAAAAGTAATGTGTCAACATGTCAGAGTTATCAGAGGCTCTGTAAATTCTCTGACTAGAAGTGTTTACATGAAGAACGGGAATAGATGGGGTTTTTTTGAAGGGTATGACACTTCTCTCTCTCCCCCCCCCCCCCTTTTTGTCCCTGTACAGGTCTCACTGCTTCACAAACTCCCAGATGGAAACCTGTCTGAAGCTTCCACTGGTGCTACCTGTTGCCCCTTAACTGGACACTGGGTGGCACGTGACCGTGGTCCTGGTGATGTGTGTCTGCTATCTCAGGCAGATCTAAAAGATCCCATGGCACTGTTTCGTAGAAGAGCAGAAGAGTTCTCCCTGATGTCCTGGCCAACATATATCCCTCAACCAACATCACTAAAATTAAGATTATCTGGTCATTATCTCATTGCTGTTTGTGAGATCTTGCTGTGTGCAAATCGGCTGCCGAGTTTTCTACATTACAACAGTGACTACACTTTAAAAGTACTTCATTGGCTGTGAAGTGCTTTGGGATGTCCTGAGGTGGTGGAAAGACCTATCTAAACGCAAGTTAATTCTTTCTTAAACCATCGGAAGAAAACACTGTTTTGTGGAATATCTCTTTGGAATGACTTGCACGCGTTGCGAACTTTTAGAAGTGCGGCTAAAAGTTTGGAAACATTTTTGCTGAAAGTCACGTGAATAACTGGTACTGAGTGTGATTTTTGTATTCATTCAGCAGCAGAAGGTTTATCTTACCCAGGAGAGAGGCAGGTAAGTGCATGTGTTTCACTTTCCATTTCACACTGTGTATACTTTGACTTTAAACAGGCACCAGTGATTCTCTTCTCTGTTCCAGCCAGACTGCATGAGACACATTGAGATATTTCCTGAATGTATTCTTCCATCCAGGCCAGTATGTGGAAACAACGGAGTGACGTACGAGAATGAGTGTCAGCTCTGCGTCGCCAACTGGTAGAAACCAAATGTTCTTTTGTTTATTCCACAAAATCCTAATAATGAGAAATGCAGTCTCTTCACTGATGGAGTGCAGATAACGGCCTGGACTTTCCTGCATACTTGCCCTGAGGCGCACATAGACGAGGCACAAAGCAAATACATGGCCTAAAAGATCGCGGACTTTTGGACATAAGTACAAAGCGCCCAAATCTCCTCGTCCTTTTACGATTGTCTATCGATCCCTCCGCCCGAACGCACCTCTGCCCATTATAATGGCCCCCAAGTTACAGAGCCTTATAGGCGGGTTTCCTTCAGGCATGCTTGTTCGGAGGTTCTCTTCAAATTACGACCAGATTTTCAGGCGCAGCAGGAAACAAAGATAATTTTCTAGTGTTATATTGTGATTTTTTGAGCATTTAAAAAATTTTTTAACGGCACTGAATCCTATTCCGTACGTTCTGTTTCTTTGAATGCATTTTTATGGCATCAATATGTCACATTAAAAATTGAAAATCTTCCCCAATTGCAGGTTGCTAAACATGCTGTGCCTGATGTGCGTGCATGATGGTTAAATGAGTTGAAACTTTAATTTTCAGGCTTAAAGAAGTAAGAAGGTGTCTGCCTTAGCTCAGTGGTAGCACTCTTGCCTCTGAGTCAGAAGGTTGTGGGTTCAAACCCCCACTTCAGAGATTTGAGCACATAATCTAGGCCAGCACTCCAGTGTCGTAGTGCAGCACTTCCTCAGTATCAGGGGTACCGTCTTTCGGATAAAACGATGGGCCCCGATCATTTATGCTGATTTCCACCCTTTTTACAATTGGGAGTATTTTAATGAGATTGGCAGAGAGGGCGGATTTTCGGTTTGCGCCCATGGAGGAAATTCTCGGCCAATAAGTGTGCTTTAAGAAAGTGTCTGTGCATGTGTGGTTATAAAAACAAATACGTGTAAAATTAATGATTGTACGTACTTAGAATCACAGAATCATAGAATCTTACAGCACAGAAGGACACCATTCAGCCCATCGTGCCTGTGCTGCCTCTTTGAAAGAGCTATCCAATTAATCCCCCACTTGCCTGCTCTTTCCCCATAACCCTGCAATTTTCTTCCCTTCCCGTATTATCCTGTTCCATTTTGAAAGTTACTATTAAATCTGCTTCTGCTACCCATTTAAGCAGTACATTCCAGATCACAATAACTCGCTGCGTAAAACAATTTCTCATCTCACCACTGGCTTTTTTGCCAATTACCTTAAATCTGTGTCCTCTGGTTACCGACCCTTCAGCCATTGGAAACAGTTTCTCCTTATTTACTCTCTCAAAACCCTTCATGATTTTGAACACCCCGATCAAATCTCCCCTTAATCTTCTCTATTCTAAGGAGAACAATCCCAGCTTCTCCAGTTTCTCCATGTAACTGAAGTCTCTAATATTGAGTAGTACACGGAATGTGCCATGTCCAATACTGAGACAAGCATTAATGCTTCCTTCTCTGTCAATGTATATTCAGATGAGAATTGTTTAGGCAAAGCCTCCCATTATTCTTTGAGCTGCAAGCAATCAATCTATTCAAATTTAGGGTCAATTATATGATTGGATGTGCTAATCTCGCCAATGCTGATCAGGCGAGGAAGGGGAGGGGGAGCATGCTATTGGGCAAGCAGGCCTTCGGCTTGTTTCTTGCCCAAAGCACACAGATCGGTATTCTTCGGCCAGGCTGCAATTTAGGAGCAGAGGGGCAATCGTAATCTCTGCGCAATCCCCTCATTAAAACGCTGAGATTTACAGCAATCAATTTAAATTGCTTGTTGTCACCATTTCATGTGTTCAGCGCAGGTATGCGCTAAAGTCGTTCAACACCAATTTAAAATGGTCGTTGCTTTGAAGGCTCCTTCAGCCATTTTGGACAATACATTCTTGCCATTATTAGCAAGTTGTTGTCCATTCAGACCCTGAATTTGCAGGAGTCTCCCCCAGATCTCCTGCCGTAACTTCACCAAGAAATTGGCAAAACCCCACTGGCAACCCATTGCGCTACCACTTTTTTTTTATTATTCAATCTCTGGATGTTGGCATCACTAGCAAGGTTGGCATTTATTGCCCATCCCTAGTTGCCATTATACAATTGAGTGGCTTGCTAGGCCACTTCAGAGGGAAGTTAAGAGTCAACCACATTGGTATGGGACTGGAGTCACATATAGGCCAAACTGGGTAAGGACAGCAGGTTTCCTTCCCTAAAGGACATTAGTGAGTAATTTGAGACATGACATGTGGTAAGTGTAATATGCTTGGGAGGAAAAAGGTGACTTTGGACCTATGGTACCCAAAGCTCTCCACCACTGGCGTTTTCCTCACCTCATGTCTGTTGTAGACTAATTGACAGAGATCGATTGTTGTGATAAGACAACAATTTCATTATCATTGCATCCTACAACTACCAGAATGGTAGAAAGTGAACTAGATAGACCGTGGTCTTTTTTCGTTTAGCCATTTCTATGTTCCTATGAACCAGTTGAGTTTTTATGACAATTCAACAGCTTCATGGTTGCTTTTACTGACACCAGCTTTTTTATTAAAACTGAATAAACATTCTCAAACAGCCATGGTGAGATTTGAACTCATATTCTGTGGATTATTAGTCTAATTCTTCTGGATTAACTAGTCTAGTAACATAACCACTACACTACCACACCACTTATTTGCAGGGGTAGGACCAAGAATATTCTCTCTTTTCTGGCACACAAATGTAGAATGGCATAAACAACCGTTGTTAGTCATTTGCATCATTTCTCTGGGATTCTGCTGATCTCCTGCCCGGAGAAACCCTGTGGAAATTCCAGATGTCAGGTGTCTCTTGGATTATTTTGGTAGTATTTCCTGCTAGTTTTGGCTGTGGCCTGGCTTTTGCATATATTAGAATTCTTTTTTGCCGCTCTCCTATTTTCCACTTGTGACTCATTGACGTCTGAAACTTAAATGGTCAGAGCCACAGTTTTCCAGATGAGCGTCTCACTGGGTAGATCTCTCGATTTACTGGTCTTTGAGGAGGATAGGAGGAGGCATGAGAGGATGGTGCCCTTACTCCGGAGGTGTTCTTTCCCCACCACCCTTAACCAGTCACCCGTGCCTCAAGGCTACATCACACCTATCTACACATCTCTGAGGAAATCTGCCTTCGGTACTTGTAGGAACAGAAGTCAGCCATTTAGCCTCTCGAGCCTGTTCCGCCATTCAATGAGATCATGGTTGATTTGTGACTGAACTCCATATACCAGCCCTAGCCCCATGTCCCTTAATACCTCTCGTTAACAAAAATCTATCAATCTCAGGTTTAAAATTAACAGTTGAGTTAGCATCAACTGCCATTTGCTGAAGAGAGTTCCAAACTTCTACCATCCTTTGTGTGTAGAAGTGTTTCCTAACTTCACTCCTGAAAGTCCTGGCTCTAATTTTTAGGCTATGTCCCCTAGTCCTAGACTCCCCAACCAGCGATCCATCTACCCTATCAGTTCCCCATAATATCTAGAAAACTTCGATCAAATCACCCCTTAATCTTCTAAATTCCAGGGAATACAACCCTAGTTTGTGTAATTGCTCCTTGTAATTTAACCCTTAGAGTCCAGGTATCATTCTCGTAAATCTACGCTGCACTCCCTCCAAGGTCAATATATGCTTCCTAAGGTGCAGTGCCCAGAATTGAACACAATACTCCAGGTGTGGGCTAACCAGGGCTTTGTATAGCTGTAGTATAACTTCTACTCCCTTGTATTCTTGTCTTCTAGATATAAAGGCCAGCCTTCCATTAGCCTTTTTAATTATTTTCTGTACCTGTCCATAACATTTTAATGATCTATGTACATGGACTCCTAAGTCACCACTGTTTTGAGCTTTTCACCATTTAGAAAGTACTCTGAGCTATCCTTTTTAGGTCCAAAGTGGATGACCTCACACTTGTCTGCATTGAAATCCATTTGCCAGAGTTTTGCCCATTCACTTAATCTATTAATATTTCTCTGTAATTTTATGCTTCTATCTACACTGCTTACAATGCTGCCTACTTTTGTGTCATTGGCAAACTTGGACATGTGACACCACTAGTCACATCCTGCCAATTTGAGTACCTGCCCATTATCCCTACTCTCTGTCTCCTGCTGCTCAGCCAATTTCCTAACCAGCTCAATAAATTGCCCTCAATTCCATGAGCTTCAACTTTAGCTAACAGTCTCTTATGAGGGACTTTATCGAATGCCTTCTGGAAGTCCATATAAACAACATCCATAGACATTCCTCTGTCCACTACTTTAGTCACCTCTTCAAAAAATTCAACCAGGGTCGTCAGGCATGACCCTTTACAAATCCACGCTGATTCTTTCTGATCAGCTGAAAATTTTCAAGGTGTTCAGTCACTCTAACCTTAATTATAGACCCTAGTAATTTCCTGACAACAGATGGTATATAATTTCCTGGTTTCCCTCTCTCTCTTAATGTGGATAAATGTGAAGTTATCCACTTCGAAAAGAAAAACAGAGAGGCAGAGTATTATTTAAATGGTAATAGATGGGGAAGTGTTGATGTACAAAGGATCTGGATGTCCTTGTACACCAGTCACTGAAAGCAAGCAGTTAGGGAGGCAAATGGTATGTTGGCCTTCATTACAAGAGGAGCAAGGATGTCTTACTGCAGTTATACAGGGCCTTGGTGAGACCACTCCTAGAGTATTGTGTGCAGTTTTGGTCTCCTTACCTAAGAAAGGATATACTTGCCATAGAGGGAGTGCAGCGAAGGTTCACCAGACTGATTCCTGGGATGGCAGGACTGTCGTATGAGGAGAGATTGGGTTGACTCGGCCTGTATTCACTCGAGTTTAGAAGAATGAGAGGGGATCTCATTGAAACATATAAAATTCTGACAGGGCTAGACATACTGGATGCAGGGAGGATGTTTCCCCTGGCTGGGGATTCCAGAACGAGGGGGTCACAGTCTCAGGATACGGGGTAGGACATTTAGGACTGAGATGAGGAGAAATTTCTTCACTCAGAGGGTGGTGAACCTGTGGAATTCTCTACCACAGAAGGCTGTGGAGGCCAAGTCACTGAATATATTTAAGAAGGAGCTAGATAGATTTCTAGACACAAAAGGCATCAAGGGGTATGGGGAGAGAGCAGGAATATGGTATTGAGATAGAGGATCAGCCATGATCATATTGAATAGCGGAGCAGGCTCGAAGGGCTGAATGGCCTACTCCTGCTCCTATTTTCTATGTTTCTATGCTTCTCACCTTTCTTAAATAGCAGAGTGATATGTGCAATTTTCCAATCTAAAGGAACGGTTCCTGAATTGAGAGAACTTTAGACGATTGTAGTTAGGGCTTCTGCAATGAGCTTCTTCATCACAGAAATATGCTGTCTTCTTGAGCCAGAGCTTTAGATAAGTTCCATGACAGTAACAGCTCTGCCAATGGCTGTCAAGGTGACCAGTGCACTGTACTTCTATACTACTGGATCCTTCCAAGTAACAGCCGTGGATATCTGCCAGATGTCACAACCAACAGTGTGCCAGTGCATCAAGTATTGAGGGTACGGTAGCATAATGGTTATGTTACTGGACTAGTAATCCAGAGGCCTGGACTAATAATCCGGAGTTATGAGTTCAAATCCTGCCCTGGTAGCTGGGGAATTTAAATTCAATTAATAATTAGATAAAATCTGGAATTAAAATACTAGAACCCATCTGGTTCACTAATGTCCTTTAGGGAAGGAAACCTGCCGTCCTTACCTGGTCTGGCCTATATGTGACTCCAGACCCACAGCAATCTGGTTGATTCTTAATTGCCCTCTGAAATGGCCGAGCAAGCCACTCAATTGTAAAAATCTCGCGAAAAAAAGTCACAATAAGAATAAAACCGGACGGACCTCTAGGCACTGGACACGACAAAGGTAAACCAAGCCCAGTCGATCCTGCAAAGTCCTCCTCACTAACATCTGGGGACTTGTGCCAAAATTGGGAGAGCTGTCCCACAGACTAGTCAAGCAACAGCCTGACATAGCCATACTCACAGAATCATACCTTTCAGCCAATGTCCCAGACTCTTCCATTACCATCCCTGGGTATGTCCTGTCCCACTGGCAGGACAGACCAACCAGAGGTGGTGGTACAGTGATATACAGTCAGGAGGGAGTGGCCCTGGGAGTCCTCAACATTGACTCTGGACCCCATCAGGTCAAACATGGGCAAAGAAACCTCCTGCTGATGAATCAGTCCTCCTCCATGTTGAACACCACTTGGTGGAAGCACTGAGGGTAGCAAGGGCACAGAATATACTCTGGGTGGGGGACTTTAATGTCTATCACCAAGAGTGGCTCAGTACCACCTCTACTGACCGAGCTGGCCGAGTCCTGAAGGACATAGCTGCTAGACTGGGCCTGCGGCAGGTGGTGAGCGAACCAATATGAGGGAAAAACTTACTTGACCCCGTCCTCACCAATCTACCTGTTGCAGATGCATCTGTCCATGACATTATTGGTAGGAGTGACCACCGCACAGTCCTCGTGGAGATGAAGTCCTGTCTGCACATTGAGGACACCATCCAACGTGTTGTGTGGCACTACCACCGTGCTAAATGGGATAGATTCAGAACAGATTTAGCAGCTCAAAACTGGGCATCCATGAGGCACTGTGGGCCATCAGCACCAGCAGAATTGTATTCCAGCAGAATCTGTAACCTCATGGCCCGGCATATTCCTCACTCTACCATTACCAACAAGCCAGGTGGATCAACCCTGGTTCAATGAGGAGTGTAGAAGAGCATGCCAGGAGCAGCACCAGGCATACCTAAAAATGAGGTGCCAACCTGGTGAAGCTACAACACAGGACTACATGCATGCTAAACAGCGGAAGCAACATGCTATAGACAGAGCTAAGTGATTCCACAACCAACGGATCAGATCAAAGCTCTGCAGTCTTGCCACATCCAGTCATGAATGGTGGTGGACAATTAAACAACTAACAGGAGGAGGAGGCTCTGTAAACATCCCCATCCTCAATGATGGCAGAGTCCAGCACGTGAGTGCAAAAGACGAGGCTGAAGCGTTTGCAACCATCTTCAGCCAGAAGTGCCGAGTGGATGATCCATCTCGGCCGCCTCCCGATATCCCCACCATCACAGAAGCTAGTCTTCAGCCAATTCGATTCACTCAAAGTGATATCAAGAAACGGCTGAGTGCACTGGATACAGCAAAGGCTATGGGCCCCGACAACATCCCAGCTGTAGTGCTGAAGACTTATGCTCCAGAAATAGCTGCACCTCTAGCCAAGCTGTTCCAGTACAGCTACAACACTGGCATCTATCCGACAATGGGGAAAATTGCCCAGGTATGTCCTGTCCACAAAAAGCAGGACAAACCCAATCCGGCCAATTACCGCCCCATCAGTCTACTCTCAATCATCAGCAAAGTGATGGAAGGTGTCGTCGACAGTGCTATCAAGCGGCACTTACTTACCAATAACCTGCTCACCGATGCTCAGTTTGGGTTCCGCCAGGACCACTCGGCCCCAGACCTCATTACAGCCTTGGTCCAAACATGGACAAAAGAGCTGAATTCCAGAGATGAGGTGAGAGTGACTGCCCTTGACATCAAGGCAGCATTTGACCGAGTGTGGCACCAAGGAGCCCTAGTAAAATTGAAGTCAATGGGAATCTGGGGGAAAACTCTCCAGTGGCTGGAGTCATACCTAGCACAAAGGAAGATGGTAACGGTTGTTGGAGGCCAATCATCTCAGCCCCAGGACATTGCTGCAGGAGTTCCTCAAGGCAGTGTCCTAGGCCCAACCATCTTCAGCTGCTTCATCAATGACCTTCCCTCCATCATAAGGTCAGAAATGGGGATGTTCGCTGATGATTGCACAGTGTTCAGTTGCATTCGCAACCCCCCAAATAATGAAGCAGTCCAAGCCCGCATGCAGCAAGACCTGGACAACATCCAGGCTTGGGCTAATAAGTGGCAAGTAACATTCGCGCCAGACAAGTGCCAGGCAATGACCATCTCCAACAAGAGAGAGTCTAACCACCTCCCCTTGACATTCAATGGCATTACCATCGCTGAATCCCCCACTATCAACATCCTGGGGGTCACCATTGACCAGAAACTTAACTGGACCAGCCATATAAATACTGTGGCTACAAGAGCAGGTCAGAAGCTGGGTATTCTGTGGCGAGTGACTCACCTCCTGACTCCCCAAAGCCTTTCCACCATCTACAAGGCACAAGTCAGGAGTGTGATGGAATACTCTCCACTTGCCTGGATGAGTGCAGCTCCAACAACACTCAAGAAGCTCAACACCATCCAGGACAAAGCAGACCGCTTGATTGGCACCCCATCCACCACCCTTAACATTCACTCCCTTCACCACCGGCGCACCATGGCTGCAGTGTGTACCATCTACAGGATGCACTGCAGCAACTCGCCAAGGCTTCTTCGACAGCACCTCCCAAACCCGCGACCTCGAAAGACAAGAGCAGCAGGTACATGGGAACAACACCACCTGCACGTTCCCCTCCAAGTCACACACCATCCCAACTTGGAAATATATCGCCGTTCCTTCATCGTCACTGGGTCAAAATCCTGGAACTTCCTTCCTAACAGCACTGTGGGAGAACCTTCACCATACGGACTGCAGTGATTCAAGAAGGCAGCTCACCACCACCTTCTCAAGGGCAATTAGGGATGGGCAATAAATGCCGGCCTCGCCAGCGACGCCCACATCCCATGAACGAATAAAAAAAAAAGCAAATGATAAATATCTTGTTTGCCAGGGCTGACTCCTTCATCCATATCTCCATGGAACCCAGGCGGTGACACCAGGTAGTGCTGTATTTGTATCATGTTACAAGCTTCTGCAAAGTGCAGGCTATTACTGCTGGCCATCCAGACCCATCCCTAATCCCACAGCCTTCACGTTAATAAGAGGAATTTCACTCCGCTAATGTGTAGCTAGCCTATGATCATAGGCACAAATTATGCAAGCCAATGCCTGCTATCCAGGTAGCCGTAATAACGACACTTCATTATGCTGCCATTTATTTGAAGGGGTAGAAGATTGGACAGATGATTTCTCAGGAATCAAGGATATCCTCTTTGCCCTGACTTATGACTCCTATGAACAAGAGCTGGGGAGAGATATTAAGATGTACTTGGGGGTCCCTCGGTCTTGGCTGTACCAACCTGCATTTAAGTTTTCTGGACTTAGGTAATTGGAATGTGCCACTATAGGGAGTGAGTGTGCTTCAATTTCTGCGCAATGGCTCATTTATATGTTTCATATTATTGTTTCATATTATTGTCTCATATTGCAACCATCTTTAAATTGTCACAGTGCCTTACCCAGCTGCTGCCATTTGGTAGCTGTAGATTAGGGCAGGCGCTCAATGAAGCCTTTTTTCTATTGCACTAATATCCGTGCTAGTGGCCTTGGCTCTCGGCCTGGGATATCATGCAGCCAGCTACAACTTGAAAGTAAACTTGTCGGACTCTTTAAGTTGAAAGCAGGGAAGACCCAGCAGCAAACAGTACCTAGCATGGGTCTTAATGCACTGTAAGGGTATGATAGCCTAGTGGCTGTGGTATTGGACGAACAACCCAGAGATTGTGAGTTCAAACCATTGTAAGTTGTAAAATTGCATTCAATAAATTTTGCAATTTATGATACCAAATAAAAAAACCATCAAAGCTGCCACCTTATCATAAAAACCTAACTGGTTCACTTCAGGGAAGGGACCTGCCACCTCTAACAGGTATAATCTACATGTGACTCCAGTGCCACACGATATGGTTGATTCCTAATGCCCTCGGGGCAACTAACAGTGGAAGATAAATACTGTCTGACCAGCATTGCCCTGACAGTAGTAGAGTTTATCTTACAGTTAATTACGACTTGCACTTTTGTGTGTCAGCCTTGGCTCATTTGGTAGCTTTCTCACCTCTGAGTAAGGAGGTTGTGGGTTCAAGCCTTGCTCCATATAATCTAGGCTGACACTTCAGTGCAGTGCTGAGGGAGTGCTGCACTGTTGGAGGTGCCATCTTTCAGATGAGATGTTAAACCAAGGCTCCTCTCGGGTGGACATAAAAGATCCGATGGCACTATTTGAAGAAGGCGTTTTCCCCACTGTCCTGGCCAATATTTATCTCTCAACCAACATTGTTAAAAACAGATTATCTGGTCATTATCACATCGCTGTTTGTGGGACCTTGCTGTGGGCAAATTGGCTGCCGCGTTTCCTACATTACAACAGTGACTACATTTCAAAAGTACTTCATTGTCTGTAAAGTGCTTTGGGATTTCCTGTGGTCGTGAAAGGTGCTGTGTAAATGTAAGTCTGCCTATCTGTCTATCTTTCCTTCTTTCTTAAGAGGTGTTAAGAACGTAATTTTAAAAAAATGTTCTAGTTTCCAGCACAGCCAAGAAAATGCTGCAACTACACTCCACTCCAAATCAGATTATACCCACTTTCTTTCCCAGTATAGTGGCACAGCCTTTATTTATGTTACACATGCTTAACGAAGTACCTAATCCTACAGTGAATTCCTGATTTAAATCATAGCACTCTGAGCAGTTGCCAAGTCGAGGCCAGGCACTTCCTCACACTGGAAGATCACCAGCCAGAAAACAGAGCTTGTAATCACAACTGTTAAAGAACCGTGCATCTGTGTTTAAGGTGCTTCTCGTCCTTGGAAGTCCATCTCACAGCTTAAACAGGTAGAGAGGTAGAGTCCAGAGCACTATCAGCCAAGACAATCAGAATCACACCGACTTGAAGTGGTTCTGTACAATGTAAATGTCTAACTTAACTGCAAATGTATCAGTGAGCTATTTACAGGAAACAGTAAGCCCAACTCCTGCAGTTTTAATGGGGCAAAAACCACCATTCAATGGGATATGGTCTATGTCCACACTGTGGACAGGAGGTTGGTGGCAATGCACACACTATTTATGGTGAGCTGTGCTGGTCACCAGACCACTCATGAAGAGCTCCTAGCAACGGATGACCACCTACTGTAGGCCCAAACACACTGTTACCAATTTGGGATTACTATTTGGGTGCAGTGGTGTCAGTCACTTCCTTAAGCAGTCTGAGTGCCCACTTTTTATAGAAGTTGACTCCCACTGCCCTGTATCTATTAGTGCGGTGATGTGAGTCAGGAGTGTAACAATGAAACTCCCTTGAGTTCTGGACTGTGAGCTCTGTGTCTTACTCACGAGTACTCCTTCAATCTCTCTGAAGACGCGGACTGAGTTAACACTGGATGAGGTCAAATTCGGTTCGATTCATAAACTACTTTATCCCACAGTAGGTAAAACTCATGGATGAGATTGATGAGCCACTGATAGAGTTGGCACAACTTCTATTTATGTAAAAAACACATGCGTGCTGCAGTCTAACTCATCTTGAAAGCACGATCCCTCTTTACCCTGTCCTACTGCCCTTCACAGTCTACTTATCCTTGGGCTGAATTCTGCTCCCATTGGCTGCAGCCAGCTAAAGGGCAACATCTCTTTCTGAGCAGCAGGAAGAAGAAGAAAAGCAGCAAAGTTTGAAGCAGCAGTGTGGGAGGGGGTCAGCCTCTGCAAGGGGCCCCAAATTCTCAGATGCATCTCTGGAGCTGTTGCTGAATGAAGTCAGGGCCAGAGACGCTGGGCACTGAGGGCAGGAAGCCCTATAAGAGGGTGGTGTCGGCTGTCTGGAAGGAGGTGGCAGAGGCAGTCAGTGTAATCTGCACCATCCCAAGAACTACCACACAGTGCTGGAAGAGGCTCGGTGACCTCACGAGTGGCTGGGGTAAATCTACACACACTTACCAATACATATCCTCTGCCACTCAGAAAGCTTTCACATCTCCTTACCTCTCACAGTCTCTCTCAGCATCTGGGTGTCAGGGAACTCGGTTCTTTTTTTTATTTGTTCATGGGATGTGGGCACCGCTGGCAAGGCCAGCATTTGTTGCCCATCCCTAATTGCCCTTGAGAAGGTGGTGATGAGCCGCCTTCTTGAACCGCTGCAGTCCGTGTGGTGATGGTTCTCCCACAGTGCTGTTAGGAAGGGAGTTCCAGGATTTTGACCCAGCGACGATGAAGGAACGGCAATATATTTCCAAGTCAGGATGGTGTGTGACTTGGAGGGGAACGTGCATGTTGTGTTGTTCCCATGTGCCTGCTGCCCTAGTCCTTCTAGGTGGTAGAGGTCGCGGGCCTGGGAGGTGCTGTCGAAGAAGCCTTGGCGAGTTGCTGCAATACATCCTGTGGATGGTACACACTGCAGCCACTGTGCGCCGGTGGTGAAGGGAGTGAATGTTTAGGGTGGTGGATGGGGTGCCAATCAAGCGGGCTGCTTTGTCCTGGATGGAGTCGAGCTTCTTGAGTGTTGTTGGAGCTGCACTCATCCAGGCAAGTGGAGAGTATTCCATCATACTCCTGACTTGTGCCTTGTAGATGGTGGAAAAGCTTTGGGAGTCAGGAAGTGAGTCACTCGCCGCAGAATACCCAGCCTCTGGCCTGCTCTTGTAGCCACAGTATTTATATGGCTGGTCCAGTTAAGTTTCTGGTCAATGGTGACCCACAGGATGTTGATGGTGGGGAATTCGGCGATGGTAATGCCGTTGAATGTCAAGGGGAGGTGGTTAGACTCTCTCTTGTTGGAGATGGTCATTGCCTGGCGCTTGTCTGGTGCGAATATCACTTGCCACTTATGAGCCCAAGCCTGGATGTTGTCCAGGTCTTGCTGTGTGTGGGCACGGACTGCTTCATTATCTGCGGTGTTGCGAATGGAACTGAACACTGTGCAATCATCAGCGAACATCCCCATTTCTGACCTCATGATGGAGGGAAGGTCATTGATGAAGCAGGTGAAGATGGTTGAGCCTAGGACACTGCCCTGAGGAACTCCTGCAGCAATGTCCTGGGGCTGAGATGATTGGCCTCCAACAACCACTACCATCTTCCTTTGTGCTAGGTATGACTCCAGGCACTGGAGAATTTTCCCTCTGATTCCCATTGACTTCAATTTTACTAGGGCTCCTTGGTGTCACATTCGGTCAAATGCTGCCTTGATGTCAAGGGCAATCGCTCTCACCTCACCTTTGGAATTCAGCTCTTTTGTCCATGTTTGGACCAAGGCTGTAATGAGGTCTGGAGCTGAGTGGTCCTGGCAGAACCCAAACTGGGCATTGGTGAGCAGGTTATTGGTGAGTAAGTGTCACTTGATAGCACTGTCGACAACACCTTCCATCACTTTGCTGATGATTGAGAGTAGACTGATGGGGCGGTAATTGGCCGGATTGGATTTGTCCTGCTTTTTGTGGACAGGACATACCTGGGCAATTTTTCACATTGCCGGGTAGATGCCAGTGTTGCAGCTGTACTGGAACAGCTTGGCTAGAGGTGTGGCTAGTTCTGGAGCACAAGTCTTCAGCACTAAGGCTGGGATGTTGTTGGGGCCCATAACCTTTGTTGTATTCAAGGCACTCAGCTGTTTCTTGATATCACGTGGAGTGAATCGAATTGGCTGACAACTGGCTTCTGTGATGGTGGGGATATCGGGAAGAGGCCGAGATGGATCATTCAGTCTGCACTTCTGGCTGAAGATGGTTGCAAAAGCTTCAGCCTTGTCTTTTGAACTCACGTGCTGGACTCTGCAAAGCACAACCTTTGCATAACTCAAGCACCTTCTTTAATCAAAACCACTCTGCCAACTCACATTGCCCGCCTCAAGGGCTACAGCTAGTCTTCAAGGACACTTCATTTAAAAGGACAACGCATTGCTACATCTCATCATCATGGGATGCATGCACTCATATGGGGGAAACTGCCTGTGCCGCTCATATCCTCCCTCCAAAGGAAAAACTGGCCTACAACCAGCACCTCAGAAACACAGCCGAGGAGGGGCAGAAAAACTGAAAAATATGAGCCCACGTGAAGAGGACGTGCTGGGCAGGCAGAAAGGAGAACCTGTGGGAGAGGGCAAGCTTGGAGGCGAGGTGGCAACAGGAAGTTGGCAAAAGCTGGGCAAAGCTCTTCATAGATAGTGTCATCTTAACATAACTCACATCTAAGAAATTTCCATGGAAAAATGGCCAGAGGATCCTGAACTGTGACAGTGATCTAATTCATAACTATTCCTTTTGGGGAGATATGCAGGGTTTCTTTGGGGTCGAGGTGGCTCCAAGATGACATGCTTGGAGATGGAAGTTTGGAAACAAGCCAATCCTCTTTGGAAGACCGATACCTGATCTGCAGTGCTCCAGGATACCCCTGATGACCAACCAGCCGGTCTGGTTCATTATGGAACCTGAAAGGTAGACCGGGCACTGGGATTCTTCCCACTTGGCTCAAAGACTAAGCTGCCGGCCAATTCCCTATTGGTTAAGGCGATTCTAGTTGAACAAGCAGCAGGAAGCCTACCAGGGACCTGCTCTGGTAAGCTGTGTGATTTTAGCTCGTTAAGCTGCAGTAGCAATCCTGCGCACATATTTCAGGACCCCTAAGCTGATACCAACCTTAAACTTAAGCTTTCTGGACTTAACTAAGTGGGAGAGTATGTGTTGTCTGTACTGGGCAATCAGACACCCCAAGAGGAACACTTTTATATATATAATTGTGAATTGTATTTGCTTGTGAAGTATCAGTGGAATTTGACCTCCATAAGAACTCATTCCAATCTTTGAATGCTAGAGCATCACATTAGACCTCATTTGAGTTTAAAATATCAAGTAAAATGATTTTACAAATGATGAACTAGCACATAAGCAGCAGTCACACAATATAGTTGTACATTTACATTCCACCCACCTCTTCATGTGGATAAATTAATAAAAGATTGCAACTCTGAGAACTAAGCTAACCGTTTGTAAAAACTTTTACATAATACACAGTGCTTCTTTTCATTGAATTTCTAAATATGTACGAGCGTAGTTATTCTAAACTGTTCCTTGGAAATTCAAATCAATGTTTTTTCCTCTGGAGTTTTGTATTGATTGGTTCCTATGAGATTTTCAAACCAACTCCTCGTTATTTTATATCCTAGAAAAAAAAGTTTCCAGGACTCCTTGGATTTTGACTATCTGATTTGAATTTAAAAGGGAACTGTCAGTCATACATCGAACTGAGCAAATCGCACAGCATTGTTTAAATTTAAATTATTCCTCTCTCCAGCCTGTAACTAATGTAACTTGCGACATTGTATCAGGATAGGCTTGGTATAGGAATCTGAACTGTAGTCAGTTTTTAAACTACTTATGTACTGTGATTGGATTTAAAGAAACAGCAATTAACCCAAAACCAGACAAACTTGCACTGATATCCTTTTTCTCATTCTCTTATTCCTCTATTGTTCTCTTGTTCTGCTTCTTCTCTCTTTTCCTCTTTATGCATTTCTTTCTCTCTTCACTGCTATCTTCATGCAGGATTTCCAAGCGTTTTCTCTTACGTAATGGCAAGAAATACAATGGAGGCAAGATTCTCCTAGCACTATAGTGCAAGAGAAAGACCACTGTTAAATCCATAGAGCCTTTGGTTTGAACAACAGAGGAGTTTCATTTGTGCAATGAATTCTGGGATAGCTCCACCTCCATAGCTCTCTCTTGCTTACTGTCACTCTCCAATAAGACAAAAGAAGAAAGAACTTGCATATGTATAGTGCCTTTCACGATCTCAGGATGTCTCAAAGCGCTTTGCAGCCAATGAAATACTTTTGAAGTGTAGTCACTGTTGTAATGTAGGAAGCACGGCAGCCAATTTGTGCACAACAAGCTCCCACAAACAGCAATGAGATAATGACCAGATAATCTATTTAAGAGATGATGATTGAGGGATAAATATTGGCCAGGACACTGGGAGAACTCCCCTGCTCTTCTTTAAATAGTGCCATGGGATTTTTTACATTCACCTGAGAAGACAGATGGGGCCTCAGTTTAACATCTCATCCGAAAGACAGCACTTCTGACAGTGCAGCACTCCCTCAGTGCTGCACTGAAGTGTCAGCCTGGATTATGTGCTCAAGTGGAGTGGGATTTGAACCGACAGTCTCTGTCTCAGAGGTGAGAGTGCTACCCACTGAGCCACAGCAAAAGAACTGAATGCTGGCGTAGATTTTGCAGGCCTCCCATTTGAGTAAAATTTTAATCCTGAAGTTGGAAGGTGGGAGATCACAGTCTCATGTATGAGACTCTCATCAAATATTTTCACAGAGATCTGGTTATTAGAAGAGGGAATGCTTGATCACATGTGGCTATGGAGGCAGAGACTATAACATAATTTAAAAGGGGAATTCAATAAGTACTTGAAAAAGAAGTATATGAAAGGATCAGGGAAAAGGGCCGGAGAAAGGGATTAGAGTAGACAGCTCCAGTTGAGGAGCTCGAACTGAGACAGGCTTGATGGGGCAAATGGCCCCTTTCTGTGCTGTAAATTCTATGATTGTAATTGCAGGAGTTACAGTATTTTTAATACTAGCTTTCCCCCATCTCCTTCAGTCATTCCAATTAAATGTGCAATATTCTACCTAATATGTTTGTTAAGGTTTTGGATGTTAATTGTGATCTGTTTCACTCTGTAAGTAATTCTGATGCTCTAGAACTGAGTGTCCACCTCACAGATGGGAGCTCTTGGTGGCCTTATGCACATCTGTACTGCTGGCTGCTGTCTGAAGAGCAATGACAACCACGTTCATTTATAAAGTGCCTTTAAGAAAAAGTAAATAAAAGGAATAAAGGAAGGGCCAACGAGCCCACGTCTGAGAGTGAGGAGGGGGTAACCAAAAGCTCTGACGGTGAAATTCACCGGGGAGAGGGTGAATTCTCCCACTTGTTCACCCTAACTTCAGTGGAGGAGATGTGGAGAACCTGGAAAAACAGCACAAATTTTCTGGGGTTTCTGTTGAAGTTATGGTGAACAACCAGGAGACAACCCCCCCCCCCCCCCCCGCAGAACTTTCCTCCTTAGTCAATACATGGGTTTCAAGAAGAGTTTTACGGGTGCTGAGAGAAGTAGGGTGGCAGAGGAGTTCCACAACAGTGAGAGGGATGGGCAGCTGCAAACCTGTGGCCCTCGTGGTGTTAGTTTTAGAGCCTAAAATTGTATGAATGTGGAGATGTCAATGACATTGAGTGTAGTTCTATTCAGCAGGGCCACAGAGGGCAGATCTCAACTTCTCCATAGGTGGTGACAGGGCTGATTCCCAGTCAGGCACTTCAGCATGGCTTTTGAAGGGAGTGCTGGTCAGGAAATTGTGGGCATGGGCAGCCTTCCCCAAGGGTGCCATTCCTCGGTGGGAGTGCCCAGTTGGGAAATCAGCCCTTATTAATTTTCTTGATCTTGAAACCTTGACAGATGAAGAAATAAAGACTTGCATTTATATAGAACCTTTCACATCCGCAGGATGTCCCAAAGTGCTTCACAACCAATGAATTACATTTGAAGTGTAGTCACTAATGTTAGGTGGACAAACAGAAACGCCAATTTGTATACATCAACATCCAACAAACAGCAAATGAGATAAATGACCCTCAGTTGCGAGATAGATGTTGGCCCAGGACGACTTCCTTGCTCTTCTTTGAAAAATGCTTTATACGCCTAGGAGTTGGGCTTGACCCACAATCTTCTATATTCAGAAACAAATGTGCTACTACTGAGAAAAACTGACACATAAGAGATTTAATGAGGAATTTCTTGGAGAGCAGGTTGGCCATTTTGTTTCAGATCTTCTGTGGCCCTTGCATGTTTTAATTTGATCAAACTCAGAGGTCAATAATCTTGATTTCTGATTGTACTTCAAGTATAACTGGTGCTTTTTGTCCTTTAGGAAACACATGCTAAACATCAAGATCCGAAATAATGGCGAATGTTGAATTCAACTTCACGAGGCTTGAGATGACCTCCCAATTAAATGTCAATCAAGCTGACATAACCATTCTAGTCAGTCCTTTGGAGAACCATCTAGTCTTCAATGTGAAGCTAATTCAGCCTTTTGAAAGTTGAAACTGCTAAATACAAAACTTTGTACAGCCAATTCTATTGTGAACCAAGATAGCCAATTGTTTGTTTTTATCAATATTGATGATGTACATTTACCTTTTTAAAGGTAAAGACCCATTAAAGGATCTGTGTGCCTTACTTTTTTGGATTATGTGCCTTAATTTTTTAATTATGTGGCCCAAATTTCCTGTGTGTCCCATTGAATTACACAGAAATGTCAACACTAAATACTGGAACTCACTGAGAGGTAATTAAAAGAGGAGGGTTATTCAGTGGATGGAGGAGTATGTTTTACAAGATGGCATGTCCAGCAGAGAGTTTTGTGCGATAGGAGAGCATATTGGGAATTTGGGTGGGGGGTCCCACACAATTTTCCTCGCATTATTTTAATGGATGGAAAATGGTGCACCTGAATTCCTGAATATGCACTCCCCTCCCACAGGGTCGGCCAATTCATAAACTCCACCCCTAGAATTCCCTTTGGTTTCCAGAAGGTGCCCCTTCCAATGCTCACCAATCCCTGAGTACCTCCCTCTTCAGCCTCCAGACCCTGAGGCCTCCCTCTAACTCAGCCTGATCCTGTCTCCAAATATGTGCTACTACCCAGGACCTCTCTTCCCCCATGGATACCACCTTCCTGGGACCACCCTCCCCAGTGCCTTGCCCCAGCTTTCAAAAACACAGCAGCCCCACTGCCAGCACAGCCAGACCTTGTCCCCCGCAGCCCTCCCCCCCACCCCCACACAACTCCGCCAGGCCCCAAGATTCCCCCAGTGCACCAAATCCCAAGACCAACCCCACCCCCACCCCCCCAAAAATACTGCCACATCCTGGGATCCCCTCTCCCTGTTTTACCAAACCACATGTTCTCGCCCAGTTCTTACACATCTTGGGACTCCTCTCAGTGTTACAGACTCTGGTAGCTCCCCAGAGCTGCACATTCTGGGACATTCCACCTCCAGTATTGACAGTCTCCAGTATCTCTGCTGCCAGTGTTGCCACATCCCAGGACTCAACCCACTGGCACCAAACCCTGTGATTCTCTTCCCCCCCAACACTACCAGGCTCCAGCCCCCCGGATTTTGACTCAGCCCTGGCGCAAAAGGGGCAGGCGGTTAGTTAAAATGGCGGTCGGGGTTTGCACTGCATTCCCAATTGCATTCCTGTCCGACGTCATTTTAACCAGGCACATTTCAGTCACGGGAGGGCCACACACACAAGGCTAGCGGGAGCTTACTTAGCAAGCTAAAGTTGTGGCCCAATAATGTCATCGGCATTGCAATTCCATTTTAACTTGGGAAAATCGGGAAGCCTGCATGGCACCAAACCCGCCAGCGAAACTTGGCTGGAGGCCGCAGAGTGGCCAGAAGAGGCCAAGGCTCCCCCATGCCCAGCAGGGAATCATTGGGCCCCCTCTGCCTTGGCCTTCCTTCTCTCTTCCACTAACTGTAGCTCCTTTCAGACCCCCCTCAGCAGTCACCCTTATGCCGAGGATCGTTCTCTTGGGTCCCCGGTGGCATCGGGCTCACAGACAAATTTCCGCTCCCACCTGCCAGCCCTGACGTCACTTGCGATGACTTCGGGTGGGTCACAGTGCTGCCAAATTCGAATGAGGCCCAGACTTAAGATAGCTCGGGACCTCACGTTCAACTCACCGCAGGGGTTTCCCTCCCACTCACCCCTCGTGCCTTGAGTTAAAATCAGGGCTTAGGACTCACCCAATAAACCAACCAGCATATTTCAATTGCCGATCTGCACCTCAGCTCCATTTACCAACCTTGGATCCATAATCCCCCGATACTCTTAGCTCTCAAAAATCTCAGTCTTGACAGTTTCAATTGACCCAGCATCCCCAGCCTTTTGGGGGAGAGAGTTCCAGATTTCCACTACCCTTTGTGTGAAAAAATGCTTCCTGATTTCATTCCTGAATGGCCTAGTTGTAATTTTAAAATATGCCCCCTTATTCTGGATTCACCCACCGAGAGGAAATCATTTCTCTCCATTTACCCATTGAAACCCTTTATCACTTTACACACCTTGCCTAGATCAGGTGATTGACAGAATATTATTAAATATCTTATGTCTGCGTACACTTTCTGTCAACAAAAACAGACTACCTGTTGTCACATTTTTGTTACACTTGTGTAAACTTTTTCCATTATAAATTCTATTGCTCACATTTATGATTGGTTTTGCCGATGTTAATTTGTCACCCTGCAATTGCACAATCTGGTTACTGGGTGACCTGTGACCCAAATTTCAGGACACTATTTGTCCCAGCTCTGACACTATCTTGCTTCTTGTTGAAATGAGTTTCTTCTCAGGTAAGTTGCTTGAAAGTTTCAAATTTATTGTTTTTTGGGGGGTTTAATTTGATTAATATTTATTTTCTTCTCCCCTTCGGGTATTACAATAACAATTTGGCCCCTTACCTATGGTCCTAACACCTGCTGTTCCCACACCATTATTTGGTTACAGGCCCATGCTCTGCTGCCATTCCTGCCCCTGTCAGTCAGTTGGCCGTTTTGCTGCAGGTGCATGTACCCATACTCCCCAACTCTGCTGGTCAAGTTCCTTTGTTCCCCAGGCACTCCACTTCCACCCTTTCTCGCCATTGCTGCTCTCCACCCCAGTGGTCACCTGGTTCTCTCTACGTCACACCCTCCCAAAGAATATTCTCAATTCTGCTGGGCGGAGAAACTAAGCTCCATCATAATGGGGGCTTGAGTGGAGATTGAGGCTGATTGATGCAATTCAGGTCGTGTTCCTAAAATTAGCTTATGTAGGTCTGGAAAACATGGGGTTTGGTGTTGGTAAAATAGATGCATTAGTGCTCATGGAATCAATACTTGTGCAGTATTTCAAATTCCTTAAACTGCTGCACAGCTCAGTATCACACATGTGAGATACCAATAGAGTGAGACAGTTGCTCATTGAGTCTGCATGCCTTCAAGAGGGAGCTGGACCGGTGCTTGACTGGGGCAGATATCGCATCGAAGGTAAGTGGATTAGCAGATAACATTTGGTCCATGTAATCTCCTGGACTGGTTTTGATCTCCTAAGTACCTTTGCCCTTATTGGCCCTGGGCTTTTCTCTTGTTTTTGCCTCTCCCAGGAGATTACATTGTTATGGGGCGAGGGCGGGGTTGGGGTAGATACAATGGGGGTGATTTTAAACCCCAAGAATGGGTGGGTTGAAGGCGGGTGGGAGTTGAAAATAGTTGTTTTTTGGGTCGCGACCGCAACCCGGCTTTATTTCTGGGTTTAACATCGGGTGTGTAAAAGTACAGGCTTCCCACTGGGAAGTCCGAAAATTTTGCAGTTGCGACCCAAAAAAACAACTATTTTCAACTCCCACCCGCCCCCAACCCACCCATTCTTGGGGGTCAAAATCACCCCCAATGTGTCTAGTTATGATGCTCCAGCCATCACGAGTGTTGGGCAGGCTTGATGGACCAGCTGGTCTTTTCCTGCCCGTCATTTTTGTACGTTTGTATGAGATTAAATATGTACAACACCTTAGGCGTCCAATAAGGTACATTGTTGAATAGTTCATTGGGGTGAGATTAAATGTTTGCGTGCTACTGTAGGCTGGGGTTCATGTAGCAGCTTCACAGGAGGATCAAAAAAAACTAGGTAAGGGGGTTAGATTCTGGTACCTATTATAAATTTATAGTATTTACTTTTTAGTTACCCCTTCTCTTTCCCTATGGAGCCACTAGGGCAAAAATAAGATCCCTAAATGTCATTCCAAGGCCAATCATACACCTCTCCCCTCCTTTCCCTCTCATCCCCTCTACATCTCCCCCTTCCCTCCTTTTCCCTTCCATTTCCTTTTCTCTCTCCCTACTACCTCCATCCTCCCCATCTACACCCTCTCGCTACCCTGTCCACCCTCCTCTCCCCCCTCTCCTCAGCTCCGCTCTTGTGGCCCCTTCCATTGGGCTCCAGCATGGCACTAGGGGCCTCCAATTCTCTCCCCCTTTCCGTGTCTCTAGCTTCTCTCTCAGCTCCTGCACTGCTCTATCTTCCTCTTCTCCTTTCCCCCTGGCTTCTAACCCAGCTCTACTTCACCTCCCCACAGTCTATAACCCGGCTCAACTTCTCCCTCCCCCTAGTCTATAACCCGGCTCAACTTCTCCCTCCCCCTAGTCTATAACCCGGCTCAACTTCTCCCTCCCCCTAGTCTATAACCCGGCTCAACTTCTCCCTCCCCCTAGTCTATAACCCGGCTCAACTTCTCCCTCCCCCTAGTCTATAACCCGGCTCAACTTCTCCCTCCCCCTAGTCTATAACCCGACTCAACTTCTCCCTCCCCCTAGTCTATAACCCGGCTCAACTTCTCCCTCCCCCTAGTCTATAACCCGGCTCAACTTCTCCCTCCCCCTAGTCTATAACCCGACTCAACTTCTCCCTCCCCCTAGTCTATAACCCGGCTCAACTTCTCCCTCCCCCTAGTCTATAACCCGGCTCAACTTCTCCCTCCCCCTAGTCTATAACCCGGCTCAACTTCTCCCTCCCCCTAGTCTATAACCCGGCTCAACTTCTCCCTCCCCCTAGTCTATAACCCGGCTCAACTTCTCCCTCCCCCTAGTCTATAACCCGGCTCAACTTCTCCCTCCCCCTAGTGTATAACCCGACTCAACTTCTCCCTCCCCCTAGTCTATAACCCGGCTCAACTTCTCCCTCCCCCTAGTCTATAACCCGGCTCAACTTCTCCCTCCCCCTAGTCTATAACCCGGCTCAACTTTACCTCCCCCTAGTCTGTAACCCAGCTCAACTTCACCTCCCCGCAGCCTATAACCCAGCTCAACTTCTCCCTCCCCCTAGTCTATAACCCGGCTCTACTTGCCCCCCACCCCCACCAGACTCTAACCTTGCTCTGCCTTTCCCATTAGTCTCTTCTGGCCAGACAAAGAGCCAGCAGGAGGAGACATATTTTTTAAGACTATTCCAATGCTGACCTGGCCGGCCTCCCGACTTGCACCCTCTGTAAACTTGAGCTCATCCAAAACTCTGCAGTCCATATCCTAACTCGCACCAAGTTCCGTTCACCCATCACCCCCGTGCTCGCTGACCTACACTGGCTCCCGGTCCGGGAACGCCTCAAAATTAAAATTCTCATCCTGGTTTTCAAATCTCTCCATGGCCTTGCCCCACCCTATCTCTGTAACCTCCTCCAGCCCTACAACCCTCGAGATCTCTGCGCTCCTCCAATCCTTGCCTCTTGCGCATCCCTGATTTCCTTCGCCTCACCATTGGCGGCCATGCCTGCAGTTGCCTAGGCCCTAAGCCCTGGAATTCCCTCCGTACACCCTTCTGCCTCTCCACGTCCCTCTCCTCCTTAAAGCCCGCCTGTTTGACCAAACGTTTGGTCACCCCTCCTAACATCTCCGTCTTTGGCTCAGCGTCCATTTTTTTTGATTTAGGGATACGTCCAACGGTGGCTTCCAACCCAGTGGGATCTCCCCTGTGTCCATTGGTTATCTCAGTGGGATCTCTGCTGTGCCCATTGGTTATCTCAGTGGGATCTCTCCTGTGCCCATTGGTTATCTCAGTGGGACCTCCCCTGAGCCCATTGGTTATCTCAGTGGGACCTCCCCTGTACTCATTGGTTATCTCAGTGGGACCTCCCCTGTGCTCACTGGTTATTTCAGTGGGACCTCCCCATGCCCATTGGTTATCTCAGTGGGATCTCTCCTGTGCCCATTGGTTATCTCAGTGGGACCTCTCCTGTGCTCATTGGTTCTCTCAGTGGGCTCAATTGGCAGTGTTCCTATTATCAAAGGTAAGACATCATTGAAAGATGTGGTCGGTCAGGTGCATGCTGCACACAGGACTTTTAATTATATAAATCGATTGTGATTGAATGAGCTGAGCTTCCGACCCCATATCCTCTCCACCACTAAGACGCCTACTTTCACCTCTGTAATATCGCCCATCTCCACCCCTGCCTCAGCTCATCTGCTGCTGAAACCCTCATCCATGCTTTCGTTACCTCTAGACTCGACTATTCCAATGCTCTCTCGGCCGGCCTTGCAACTTCCACCCTCCATAAACTTGTGCTCATCCAAAACTCTGCTGCCCGTATCCTAACTCACACCAAGTCCCGTTCACCCATCACCCCTGTGCTCGCTGACCTACACTGGCTTCCGGTCCACCAATGCCTTGAATTTAAAATTCTCACTCGTGTTCAAATCCCTCCGTGGCCTCACCCCTCCCTATCTCTGTAACCTACTCCAGTCCTAAAACCCTCCTGGATCTCTGCGTTCCTCCAACTCTGGCCTCTTGTGCATTCCAGACTTCCTTTGCCCCATCATTGGTGGCCGTGCCTTCAGCTGCCAAGGCCCTAAGGTCTCTAATTCTGTCCTTAAACCTCTCCACCTCTCTCTCTTCCTTTAAAACACTCCTTAAAACCTACCTCTTTGACCAAGCTTTTGGTCACCTATCCTAATGTCTCCTTCTTTGGCTCGGTGTCAATTTTGTTTGCCTGATTACGCTCCTTGGAACATTTTACTACATTAAAAGCATTGTATAAATGCAACCTGTTGTTGAAATGGCCAGTGTTCATGGTGCTAAAGTAAATAGTCTCAGTATCTTGGTTCACATACAAAAAACTTTTAATGGATTTAACAATCTTAAAGATAGCACTCCCAACAGTCAAATGGTTTAATTGCCTCTATTTTCAAGAATAAACAGCTCTTAAATACAACCGACAATAATGACTGTCAATTTGACTGATAAGAGAGGAGCCCTCATCAGTTCTCGAGACGTTGATTTCCGCATGGTCCAAACTTCTGAATCATGATATCAGATTCACCTTGTCTGAAATATAAAAAGCATCAGTTATGTTAAGATCAAAATCTTAATTCAAAATGATTGTTGGTATTACATAATGTTAGAGATCGGTGCTTGTTTATTGAGAAATAATAATACAGATGTAGATAGCTACCTGTAACCTAACTCGCACCAAGTCACGTTCACCATCACCTGTGCTCGCTGACCTACATTGGCACCTGGTCCATGGATGCCTTGATTTTATAATTCTCATCCTCGTGTTCAAATCCCTCCACGGTCTCGCCCCTCCCTATCTCTGTAACTTCCTCCATCCCTACAACCCGCCGAGATCTCAGCGCTCTTCCAATTCTATAACCATCTGCCTCAGTTGGTAGCAATTTTGGCTGAGTCAGATGGTTATAGATTGAAGCCACAGTCCAGAGACTTGAGCCCATATTCTAAGTTGACTTCAAGTGCAGTGTTGTGGGAGTGCTGTACTGTCTTTCAGATGATGCTTTAAACTAAGATCCTGCCTGTTTGGTGGCTATAAAAGATCCTGATGGCACTGCTTGAAGAAGAGATGAGTTGGCCTGGCCAATATTTGTCACTCGGCCAATACAAATTTCATAAACAAGAAGCTGCGTAAGTAGTCCTTGCCTACATTGTTGGTGTGGTTAAGCTCTACTCTCTCTACTGCCATTGTGGCAATCTCTGCCACCACCTTCTCCCACTTCTAGGGCTGGCTTTTCCTGATCCTGCCCCTGCAGGATCAAGGTGGGATGTCGCCCCAGTAAAGGCAAGAGCTAAACCAAGGGAGAGCAGAAGAGCTCTGAAGACTTCAGTACATCTTCTAGTGAACAGATTGAAACAGCTCCAGCTACAGGTTTCTCATTTATTCAGGCCCTGTCCAGGAGACCAACTGTTTTAAACTATGGCATTGAAGGAAATCAAGCCTACGAGAGGATTAAGCCTTAGCGACAACTAATGCAGCATCAGTGCTCCAGGTAAAGTAGTTCTTGGGCAAGTTTATTGTCTCCTTTTATTTGCAGTACATCAGCCCATTGTCTGGCACCAGACAGTGTTGTTAGTGTAGTCTGTCCAGATCCAGATAGAAGGCTTTGCGGTGAGAAGACCATGCCTTCTCTAAGCTAAATCAGCTTAACTGCCTCTGAATATAGCCTCACTTTCTGGAGTAGTGCCTGAGATGATCTGTAGGACCCTCTGGAATATGGAGACCACTGGCCCAGAATTGGTTTCAGATGGATTAGGGACAAGTCTGGAACCATGATCTCTGTGCTCACCATACTTCTTCTGCCCACCTTCGTTAATCTGCTCTTGAGCTTCTAAGTCTTCAGCTGCTCTTAGTCATCTCATTGTGTTGTTGATGATATTGTGTGTCGTCGAGAGCTTCTTTTTGTTTTATGTTGTATAATATGTTGTAGGTAATGCGGTCTTGCATGTTAATCCTATCCTTTCATCGAGGTTATTTTGTTACATTTCCCTTTTAATGACATTGACCTGTCTGCACCGTGCTATGTAATGTTGATTCTATCTTCTTACTGTATTCTGTATGCATGGAACATTCATAAATATTTTTTAAAAAAATATAGTGTTATTTCACATCGATAACTAAAACGGAGAAGTTGGGCTGATTTTCCTCTCTGTGTCTGCCAGGTACATGTCAGGCAGACCACGTCTGAAGTGTGTGCCACCTGTCCTGTTTCAGGTCATTAGCCTCGGCTTGACACACTCCAGGGCCTGGCTTGTCCCTTCCACTTGAGGCCTTCTGTGGGCCTCTTAGACCAGCAGCAGTGGTTTGCTGCTGGTCTAAGAGGCCTGCAGAAGAGACAATGGCTGCCACAGTGCGGCCTTCTTTGTGCGATCCACAAGCAGCGGGCAGAGGGTCTTCAGCTCTGAAGATCCAATAGGGACTCTGGAAACAAAAAGGGTACTTACCTTTTTGGATCTACCATGTCTGTGCTGCCTATTCCCTCTCGGCTCCTCCAATCTTGGGGGGGCCTGGGCAATAGTACTATGCCAAGTAATTGTGGGCTCTGCTGTGCTTAGGACTCTGCCAAGTGGAGGCCAAAAAAAACGAGGTGGAAAGCAGGGAATTGGCCCGCCAGCCTCATTTGCATGGCCTATGAATGCTGTAGGGGCAAACACTTGGCCTGCCCCTCGTGGGGGTGCAGGAAACCAGGGAATAAGAGGGCAATTCAAAAAGGGTGGAGACTCAGCCCAACAGATCTCTGCCTCTTTTCCACTCTGCTTTGCTCTTAGGAAACAAGGGCTACCTGGGCATAAACTAGAGGAAAATCATCTTTACCATTTCCAGGGTAGCCCCTTCCCTTGCCAACTGTCCACTGAGGAATAACACTAATGTGCAATAATTATTTAGTTTCACGGTAGACCCCACACTGTTGCTGTTCAACAACAAAAGCAACTTGCATTTATATAGCGTCTTTAACATATAAAAGGATCCCACAGTGCTCTACGGAGGTGTAATCAGAAAAAAAATGAATATAGAGCTAAAGAACGAGATATTAAGAGGGGTGACTACAAGCTTGGTCAAAGAGATGGGTTTTAAGGAGGATCTTAAAGGAGAAGAGGGCGGTGAGGGGTTTAAGGGAGGGAATTCCAGAGCATAGGGCCTAGGCAGCTAAGGACATTGTCTCCAATGGTGGGATAAAGGGAGCATCTTCCAGAGTTGGAGGGACTTTCAACTGCATTTACTTGCAGAGTGCTAAGTAGGATGTTACACCGCATGAACACCGCATGGTGTTCAGTTCAAAAGTGGCTGCAAATTCAACATGCCCACAGGGTCTTACTGGTTCCACAGCCAAACAAGAACATGTTTGTTGCTGTTTCATTTCAAAAGTGCACTTTTTCAAGCTAGAATGATCATATGATTTGCAGAAGGCCCATTGAAGGTTACGACACATTAGGTGAGATATAATTCTTAAGGTGTTTGAAAAAAAAACAATTAAAGAATTTTCAGGTTATTCCTCAGTCTCACTAAAAGCTTGGTCAAAGAGGTGGGTTTTAAGTGAAAAAGAAATTGCATTTATGTAGCACCTTTCATGACCTCAGGACGTCCCAAAGTGCTTTACAGCCAATGAAGTACTTTTTAAAAATTCATTCATGGGATGTGGGCATCGCTGGCAAGGCCAGCATTTATTGCCCACCCCTAGTTGCCCTTGAGAAGATGGTG